>NC_034412.1:22348471-22414780 GCF_002078875.1 Numida meleagris | reverse complement strand
CGTAAGAGGCCTCTGGTTGCACAGGTGAATTGCCTTCACCTGTGCTCCCAGGGCTGACTGGGTCTTTCCTCCAGGTGCTCAATCAGTGGTTCAGGCCATGACTCAGCAGTTCCCATGCAGAGTGTCAGCTCCTGAAGGCAGTCACTGCATCTGTACAGCCCAGTTTGGGCCAGTTGGCCTGTACACATACTGGTGCAGCACTGCTTTAGGGTGCTGCATGTGCAGCGGCAGAGCATCTTGGTGCACAGCAGTGCTGACTCACAAAAGCTGTGCTACCATACAGTGCCTGCCTCTTCCTTCAGCAGCATCTGCCTCTCTGCAGTGCCTGCTCTGAGAAACTGCATGTGTCTGGAAATGGCTTCAACAAACAGAGGATGTACTCAGTTGCTGATAGTTCTTATAAATGAAACAGCCTGTCTGTGGCCTTAAAATCCAGGTCCTTATATTTGAAAGGAAATTTTTCCTGATGTTCCTTCACAGTCAGGAGATGCAAAATAATCCTTGTTTTCCAGGCTCTGTGTGAATGGAGAGAGAAGGACAGAAGCTGCTTGAAACAAAGACGCTAATGGCTCCAAAATGTGCCTGGTCTGACTCTGCTTGAATCCTGTTTTGAAGTACTTCAGATCTGTCATCTGTGTGGCCCCCCATCATCTTCATTCAGATCTTGCTGTAAGCGCTGTTTCCCAAGCCCTGTCTGCAATTTAGGCACCACCACAAAGGTCGCATGAAAGGAAGATAAAAGGAGGAGGACAGCTTTCTATCCTTCTTCCAGAAATGATTTCACAAGTGTTTTGTTACCATACAGCACCAGATAAGCAGGGGAAAATATGGCTTTGTTACAACATGCTTTCAAAACACATCATGAGTCTTTGTTAAAAGGTGACCACGGGATATTAATCAGCGTTTGATTTGTTTTGTTCTTGTAGCAATGCTTTTTCTGCTTCCCTGAGCACTTTTTTTTTTTCCTTTTCACTTTTTTTTTCCCTTCTTTTTAGTTATGGAATCACGGCAGGTGAAACTAGAGTCTTCAGATGCTAACATCTTCCCATATCCCAAGAGAGTGAATTAACCTTAATTATGCTTGCTGCTTTGCTCTTTCATTATCTTATGAGTTGCTTTGTTTGTAGGAATACATTCATCTTTCTTTGGAAGAGAAAGTAGTAGCTTCTTGTTGTTGTTGTTGTTGTTGTTGTTTTTGTGCAAATGAAGTCTGCAGACCTGAAATCTGATTTACCAGAGGCATCTTTCTCTGGCTTCATCAAAGTAATTATGGCTATAATATTTATATGGCAAAATGACAAGACAACACATCACTCTTTTGAGATCACCATACTCCTTTAACAGCAAGACTTTCCCAGAATTTATTTTCATTCCATACACTGTGTGTGGTGCATAGGTTTAAAACAAACAAACAACTTGTAATAAATTGTCAATATATAGAGAGAATACATTCTGAAATGGTTATACTGGAAAAAGTAACTCCTACACAATCTCTGCAACTGCGAAATAAACCCAGTTGCAGAACCTCATGGAAACTGTATACGCTCATTCTGCTTGTGCTTTGATCAACAGTTTTGACTGCATATTCAAATGTAGAATCTAACATAACTGTGAGCTGAATGTACAGCACTGTGTGTTACATCATATGGCCAGAGATACTGTTACTGCTATGAATAGTCTGGGTGTATTAGGGCTTCATTGAGCATCTGGAAGCATCTCCTGGTGCAGGGAGCTTGTTCTACCAGCAGTAGTGTCATTAACATACAATCTGTTGGGAAATGTTTATCAGCTCAAAAATAAACTACAGCTTATAGCTGGAGAGAAGTGGACTGCCATGATTTGTATGCATTCAAAGCTGTTGTCTTAATTACTGAATGAGGCCTTGTTCTGTGGCAATCAAGTATTAAATAGAGAACCATAGTGGCTGGAGAAGTATGAAAGAGATTTATTTGTCAGATTTACAGAGATGCAACAAGGCAGAAAGCTATTTGGTGTCATGTTTGCTGGATTACCATGGCTGGCTAGTGGGGTCTACAGGAGAACCAATGTGGATGAGACATCCAATTCTGTTAAAAAAAAAAAAAAGGGAGAGAGGGAAACAAAAAACCACTGGAAGGCCTTTTCTAAAAGGCTTTTAAAATATGCCCTCTCTGAGGGACTGCAATTTTTGTAAACTCAGAAGAGCAGCTATAAGAAAATGTTTCCAGATTAGACTGAAAATACCAATCAAGAACATAGATGTGGGCTTGGATTCCCATCCCTAAGTAAGTAATGAAAAAGCATAAAATGCTTGTGATGGTGCTCCTCAGCATTGTTCAGGCATATTTTCCTGCTGTAAATGCTGTCTCTAAATGTCCTTGCTGTGGGCATAGATGCAGGCCAGATGAGTGCTCCTGACACAAATCTCTTTCCAGAGCACTGCATGTTTCAGACACAGGTCATGCAATTGCTCCCACAGGCTGCTGCGGCTGGCTGCTGCAAGCACATCTCCCTCCTGGACATGCTTCCTACTCCTGCCCAGTTTTCCTGCTGCCCATGCATTGCAAGTGATCAAAAGCCTTGGAAAAAAATGGGGGGAAAGAGCTTTTTATGGAATCAATCATAGAATTGCTCAGGTTGGAAAAGACCTTCAAGATCATCAAGTCCAACCACAGCCTAACCATACTACCCTAACTAACAACCCACCACTAAATCATGTCCCTGAGCACCACATCCAAATGGTTTTTAAACACATTCAGGGATGGTGAATCAACTACCTCCATGGGGAGCCTTATTCCAGTGCTTGAAAACCCTTTCTGTAAAGAAGTTTTTCCTGATATCCAACCTAAACCTCCCCTGGTGCAACTTGAGACCATTTCCCCTTGTCCTGTCACCTGTTGCCACTGAGAAGAGACCAACCCCGCTCTCACTGCAATCACCTTTCACGTATTTGAAGAGAGCAATAAGATCTCCCCTCAGCCTCCTCTTTCCCAGACTAAACAGCCCCAGTTCCTTTAGTTGCTCCTCATAGGGCATATTCTCCAAGCTCTTCAACAGCCTTGTTGCCCTTCTTTGGACCTGCTCCAGCACCTCAATGTCCTTTCTGTACTGAGGTGCCCAGAACTGAACACAGTACTCAAGGTGGGGCCTCACCAGTGCCAAGTAGAGGGTCAGGATTACGTCTTTAGTCCTGCTCACCACACCATTCCTGATCCAAGCCAGGATGCCATTGGCCTTCTTGGCCACCTGGGCACACTGCTGGCTCATATTCAGCCAACAGTCCATCAGCACACCAAGGTCCCTTCCTGTCAGGCAGCTTTCCAGCCACTCCTCCCCAAACCTGTAGGGTTCCCTGGGGTTATTGTGACCAAAATGCAGGACCTGACTCTTGGCCCTATTGAAACTCAACTTTTCTGTTCCTTCTCTGCTCGTACCTCTGTGTTACTGAAAGATAAGGGGACATTCAGCAAGGAAACATTTTTTCCATTTGTCAAAATTACTTTTATAAGAAATTTGCAAATAATATTTCTACATCTTTGCCTAAAAATGGTTCTCCTCTCTCTACTTGCTTGCAAAATACGCATCATTGCATGAGCCAAGATACACAAAAATATTTCTTAATTTCCCAAAACTTACTTCTTTCTTTTTTTAAACAAACACAAGGTTTGTTCATGCTAAATTGGTAAGCACTTAGTCTACTGAGGCTATTAAATAATCAGTTGGCATCCCATCTGAATTCCAAATCTCTCTCCCTCGTCTAAGAGCAAATATTTGCTAGAGTCTGACCCGTTGCTGTGAAGAAGCTGATCAGAGTCGCTTCACTGGCAGCAGCAGGAGTGCCCCTCCTTCTGCTCATCCTCTGCCTGGGCAAGGAGGCAGCAGATGGGATGGGGCTGATGGTGTTTGGCAAGTCTACTGGGTCCAGCAGCAGGGCTTTGCTTGGAGGGGAAGTATTTCTGCTACTTGACTCGCAAGGGAAGTGCATCCACTTGGTAAACCATGCCAAGTCCTCAATATCTGGTATTGTTAATAGCATTTCAAACAAATAGACTGAAGTCAGCAAACACTTGGAAATCCGTAACCAGCAGCTAGCCAGGCTGTTTGTCCACACAAGACAAAGACATTGTGTCTGTTTAACCTGAGCTGCAAAGTTGTTCCCTGCACCATTGATTTCAGGTCCTCATGCATAGCTCCCCACATGACATTTCTCTTCCTGCCCACCTGTGGCTGGGTTGTCCTGTAACCTGGGATGGATGGGCATGGGGATCCTTGATCTCAGGAGGCTGCAGCCTTTCTGCCTTTAGAGAGGCACTGGTTAAGTTGCTTGGTAAAACAAGATCCAGCCCAGGCTTGCTGTTGACAGCACTCAGAAAAATTCCCAGGGACAGATTCCAGCTCTCCCTGGTGCGGTCTTCCCAGCAGAACTGCAAATCTAGCTGCTAGCAGCTCAAACTCTGTGCAGGGCTCTGAGTTCTCCTGCCTCATTCATCTTTACCCAGACACTAAGTTTGAGTACCCCTTTCCTCTTATGTTTGGTTCCACATGTTACTATGTTAAAGGAAACATGAGGTTGCAAATAAGTCCCTGATGCAACTGGAACTGTTTCACTGAACTACAGAGGGTGTTGGTTTCCTTGGAAATTACAGTGGGACAGGGGAAGCTGGGGAAGAAATAAAGCTCTAGTTTTCATTTCGCTTTGCTGTATGCTTAGGGCACGTGCATGTAGAGGTATTAGGAAAAGTTAATCCACATTGACTTCTAAAGTAAATTACTTCAAATGCAGGAATCTAAATTTTGCATTGTGAAGTTTCCTAAATAGAATGCTGTGCCACTTGGGTTCTTTGGGCAGTGTTTGGACAGCGTGCTTCATGAATTTAAGTCATAAAGTGAGTGCCCGTGACTTTATACGGCTTGTCTGCCCTGGACTCTTCAGTTAGCATAGGACCGTAGAAACAAGACAGGCATGTGTACACAGAGATGCTCTGACAGTACTCTCTCTGAGGATCAGATTAAAACCAGGTGTGCGTGTTGTGTTTAGGCAGGATTTTACCCATAGGAGATGTGCAACTGTTGCTCCAAGTTTCGGTGCTCCCTGAGCACACAGTTCTTGAATTTCAGATATCGTTGACCAGTGACTGAGATTTCAGTTTCCTTTGAAGGTCAATCTGTGTTCTTTCTCTGGGGAAATCCTTGCAGGCAGTTTTGAGGTGATAATCTCCAGTGAGGAAAGTTCTTTGGTTTTAATGGAGTTGTGTCAGCAGGAAACTTGTCTGTGAGCTGTGACAGAGCACTGGAGGCAGCCTGATGGCACTCCTGCCTGTCCTTGGCCTGCAGAGGTGCTGAGAACACGAGTAATCCTCCCCAGAAAGGACTAGGACTCTCTGGATTCCCCACACAGTCTCAGAATGAGTTTCATGCTGCTGCTGTATTTCTTTGTGGCCAAAAAAAGTCTACATAAATCCAGTCAGTTTAAAAACATAATATTAAGGATTGGAATATGAGCGTGAAGCCAGGTATCAGCAGCAACTTGCAGATATTGAGCATAGCATGCATATGCTTACACCACGCTGAGGTCCACAGCACGGATACATTCCTGTGCTCCTGGCCCTGAGCAGCATCCAGTTTGCACACTGAGACTAATTGCGTTGAGATCCTGTGTCATAGACTGTGCTCTCAATCCCTGCTTTACAAACTCCAGATCAACCCCTTGGGAAGCATTACTCTAGACAGCTTTAGCACCAGCAGATCTGTACAACCTTCTGAATACCCGTGTCCTCCTCTTCCTTTGACTGATGGTACCTTGAGGTACCTTGATGCTTTATACCTCAAGGCCAAGCTGGATGGGGCTATGAGCAACCCAGGCTAGAGGGAGGTGTCCCTGCCTATAGCAGGGGGGTTGCAACTAAATGATCTTAAAGGTACCTCCCAACCCAAACCATTTGTATGGGAACTGCTGAGTCATGGCCTGAACCACTGATTGAGCACCTGGAGGAAAGACCCAGTCAGCCCTGGGAGCACAGGTGAAGGCAATTCACCTGTGCAACCAGAAGGGGTGGAGTCTGGCTCCACCCCTCTTAGGCCTCATTTAAGGGCTGACTGCCCCTGAGCAAGGATCTCTGCCTGGAGATCCCTCCTTGGTGGGAGCCTTTTCCTGCGAGCCCCAAATCTTCCGATCCGGGTGAGTGCTGTATTTTCCTTCCACCTTTTGTAACGCTGTTTCCATTGCGTTAGTCCTGCTTATTGCTACACCATTCTATCATTCTATGAAAATCAGTAGACTTTATTGTATCCATTTGCTATATGCTTCAACTTAATCCTATATTATTTCTATGAAATAAAACTACAGTCTTATTTAATGTATCTGTATACTTACAAGTAAGTTTCTGTTTGTAGGTGTCTATACTCTTAATTTCAACATGCACACACATTTTACATACAGCTTACATATATATATAAAATAACACCTGTATCTTGTGCCTGTATGTGAGAGCATGTAGAGATTTCCACATTGTGTAACCTGACTGCCAATATAAAACATTTAAAAAACAAAATCAGAGCATAATTCTCTGTATGTTAATTCTGTGATAGTGGTGGGTTTTAAGAACACACCCCACCAAAGTTCTCTCACAAGATGTCCAAGAAATTACCTAGACATTGTAAGTGTTCCAGTACATTTACAGGAAAGCTAAATGGGGCAATGACCTCACACCAACACCAAAGATCCAGAGAGCACCAGATATAATATATGATTTCTACATGTTTTAAATTAACATGGGTGAAATCCCCAGCTGCATACAAATTATTTGATTTCAGTTTTAGTTTTCTTCTGAATGCTGAGAGTCCAAAAGACTATTTGTCTATGTTAATTGAAATAATATTTTTCCATAGGTCCAAGATGGCTTTAGGCTGTATCCCTTCCTGGAAGAGGGACAGTGCCAAAGAATGAAGTGTTTGCACCATTTCCATGTGCAATAACCCCAGCTGCCATGCAGTCCCTTGGAGCCTCTTGAACTAAGAGTACCTGACCCACATTAACCATTCATGCAATCAGTAACAGGTGAGTACTGCAAAAAAAAAGAGCTGTGAGCTGAGGATGTTGTCGGTGGCTTTGTCAGAGTGAAGGAGCTAGATCCTAAAATGTGTCTGCTGCCATGTCCCAGGAATGATTTGTGCTGTAATACTGACCTGAAATATACCAGGAAGTAAGTCTGGGGGCCCTCACTTCTCCTCCTCTTTATTCCCACTGAACAATATTGCTTTCATCCAGGCAGAGGCTGGGATCTGCACACGTTTCTTGCTGCATTTTCTGATAAGCTAAATTCACTAATGGTCAGTAACACTGGGCGAAAATTGAACACTAATTCTGTCAGAAGTATAGGCTCCATCAGCAGACTATATGAGCAGACAGGGAGTGAGAATAGGATCTAGTCTTCAAGCATCAATAAAACTTGCTGTAATGTGTGCTTGTTGCAAATCAGGACCACAGTCTTGTCATGGAAAAGTAGATGAGGATGTTTTTAATGCATACTCTATTCATTACTCTCATGTAGTCTTGCCTTAAATGAAGAAAAACATATTTGTTTATGTTCACTTTTATGAGAATAACTTTGCAAAATAAGCTTTATCAAGGGTGTTTTAGAGAGGAAAGGAACCTTTGTATGAACTGTCAGAAAAATTCCTTTAAAAAATGTTTACTTGTTGAGTTCCTAACTGGCTGTTAGAGAGATGAGTCTAATAAGCACTTAGCCAAAAACTTCCCATAAGGAGGAGGGAGGAGAAAACAGATGCCTGTTTAACTAGGAGCGTGAAAAGCACGTACAGAAGATCAAAGACTCTTGAGACAGAGAATATGATGAGATGCATGGCCTACCAGAAAGGACCACCTGTCTGAAGTGGCAGAACAGATTGCAGAGCACTGGCCAGAAAAAAAAAGAAGAAAAAAAAGACAAAAAAGACATGCTAATACTTATTACTTTAAACAAAGAGACAAAGAGTGTGGTGCGAGGAACCAAAATAACAGAGAGATGAAGTAGCCAGGGTGGAGTATTTAGCAGCTGCTTTGTTCAGTTGAACTGTGATGGATGATGAAATGAGTGTTTTAAATGGAGAGTGCCATTGCACTCAGAGGGTGACTGTGGAGGTCAGCATTTTCCTGTCCCACAGAGGTCATTTGGTGACTCTGAGAACATGGGCACTCAAAGACACTGCACAAAATTGTCCTCTTACAAAATAGTATTTGGGGTCATCAGGCTTTCTTTCAAACCACTGAAGCAGTTGGCACCAGGTGCCCGAAAGACCCTAGTCTCTCTCTTGCTGGGTACACTATCTCAAACTGGTCTCTACTCACGCTGCTTCCAGGAACACAGCCCCAGGGCAGGAGATGCACCTTTGATGCCATGTGCTGAGAAGGACGAAGGGCCTGGCTGGTTGTTGAGCAGCCTTGCTGAGCTCCTGTGGACAAGTGCCCCCAATGTGTGCTGTGCTAGGTTGCAGTGCCAAGGGAGCACTGATCAGCTGCTACACAAATCACACCAACAGCACTGCTGGAGAGATAGAGAGAAGATTTTAGGGTTATTGTTTCTCATTTCATGACCTATTAAATGTACTGGTTATTCTGGTATGTTCAACTGTGCTATAAAGATCTTGGATGGCTGATGATTGCTGTGCTCTTGAAAGGTTGTTTTTACTGAAATTCCTGATACTTGCTATTTATTTTGACTGCAATTCAACTGTCTTGCCTGAATGGCTGTGTAATGAGCTAACAGCCAGGATGAACTTTATGTCTGTTTAAATGCTTGTGGCTTTGGTGTATAATGTAATATGATGCTGTCCTCTGGGACAACGTGGGAAAATGTAAAAACCAATTCCATCCATGTTTGCAATATTAGAAAGGCAACTTCATCAGGTTGGACAGGCTTGGCTTCTTTTTGTAGTAGGACAGGTAAAGCAATGCTATGTTTCTCAAACTCTTTGCATTAAGATTTTTTTAATACAATTAAATATTTGCAGAAGTTACATCTAATAGATTCTTCATTGTACAAGGATATCTTACTTTGTATTTTATTGTGCCTTCTACAAACAGTTTGGCAAACCCAGCTTTCTCCTCATTTAACCACATAAACATGGAAAAAAAAATCCAAAATCAAACTCAGTTCTTGTATTCTCAGTCATCTCAATAAAGGTTAATATGGCTACTAACATCTTAAGGCAATATTCAGTTAGTTACACATCTGACTTCTGCTGTGTAAAGTACAACTACAGGCTGGTGTGCAGCAGAAATACTTTCCCAGAAATTCCTCAGACGAGGCCAGCTTCTTTGTTCCTGATCTTACAGAGAAAGACACAGATGAGTGTTTCTTTTACCAGGCTGTTAGCAATTTAAAATGGACAATGTGAATTCAAAGGCCTATAAAGTGCTTTGAGGCCAGCCATGGTGTTAGAAGAGCATGCAACAGCCTCTGTCTCTGCAAAGGCATCAAAACCAGGCCTGGTCCTAGAGCCTTCACTGTGACTCTAGCAGTCTCCTCCACAGCTCAGGAGCAGCCTTTAATTTTTCCTGCATGTTAAGGGTTTGAATCTTGCTAAACAGTGTGATTTTGATCCTGCAAGATGTCCAGTGCTACAAGAGAAGAACAACACAATGTCACTGTTCTCTTGAAGGTATGAAGACAAGTGACTCATGGAGGAAATATAGCCAAGCCTGAGTTATGCTCTTTCAGATGGAACAGAAGTCATGAGATCCTTGCATGTTCACTCTTCTGGTCATTAACAGTGAAATTAGACATTGGTCTGGAGGCAAGAATATGAAAGCAATCCTCATCAGTGCCCTGAGCATGGGATCATTCTGGTCCTGAAAAACTTTAAGGTTCCTCTTTATTCAGCCCACATTACTTCTGCCTATCTGAACACAAACTTCTGCAGCCTCTTCCCAAGGTACTGGAAAAAAAAAAAAGGGCATTTCCATTTAGAGCCCTCCAAGCCCCATCTACCATAAGCTTTTCTTTGACCTGCTTGGTGTGGACAGTTTCCCTAGCATACATCATTCTGCCCACCCTCCCTTTGCCAGACATGGTCAACAATTAAGCTAATTAAGCTATATGCAGGATTAAGTCTATAGGGCTAGATTCACAAAGGGACTTAGGTGTTTGAAACGGGAATAAAGCTGATTATCAGCATATCACTCTCATTATACAGTCTTTGAAACTTGTATAGCCTTGCAGTTGTGCATGTTTCCTCCAGGAGAGTTCCTGTGTGTACATGGAAGGAACAGAGTCCCCTTTATGTTGTTCCCCCAGTGAGAACTGCCTCAGGGTAAGTCCTGGCATGGGGGATGTTCAACCCCCACATCATCCCATGAATATATGAAAAGCTATATTTCCCAAATCGGTGCAATGCATTTTGCTTGCTCCATGTAGTAGGAAGGTCTTTTTAAACCATCTTGTTTCACACCTTTATGTACAAAATCATCAGGGAACAAAAGACATTTTTGTTAGCAAAGGCTCACAGAGCTTTTCTTTCATGTGTGATGGATGCTTTCAGAATCCATTTGAGGGAGCCTGCATAATTGATATACAGCACCAGTGACCCAGTCTGAATGACTTGAAGTCTTTATTTTCATCTCGAGTGGCTCAGAAGCAGCCAGTGGAATTTGTAAGGCTCCATTAAGATGTTCAGGTCTTCAGACTCTCTAACAGTGGGACCTACGTAAATACCTAAGGACAAACAGCCTGGATTTCATTAGCAAGATAAAATCCATATTGTGAAACATGGGAAACCAAATGTGATAAGGAAGTAATTGCAGGCTGGTTATGCATAGTGTCAGCCCCAGCAGGAGGAAAAATAATAAAAAGAGGAAAAATTATGAGCTCTAAACAGTGACAATTGCCCTATGAGCCTTGACTGCCACATGGCATTTCCTCCTCTCTGTAAGCCTTAGCAAGGGTTAGCAAGCTTTATAATAAGATGATAAAATGGAAATTTATTGATACTGTACACTATTCAAAGTGCTGTTTCTGTCAGTAGTATGTTGTACTACCAAGTTCTCTTCAAATTTTTGTCTTTATCCAGGCATA
Organism: Numida meleagris; assembly: GCF_002078875.1. Taxonomy (NCBI): domain Eukaryota; kingdom Metazoa; phylum Chordata; class Aves; order Galliformes; family Numididae; genus Numida; species Numida meleagris. The sequence goes on along the minus strand of NC_034412.1, from coordinate 22,403,729 downwards.
AAGGCTCATCCCAAAATGAGGAGGACTCAGATTTGTTTCTTCTCTTTGAACAACATATTTGAATTACCCAGGGTTTTGGAGGGACTGTAAGTTTCCCAAGGATGAAATTATAGATAAACATTGCATGTTTCATTGTAATGAAATTTTACGGATCTTTAGTCTGTTCATTAATGCTTCTCTCTTTCATATTCTGATTTTTTTCTCACTCTCCAAACTCTAAAAGTCATGGATCACTGCAGTGTCTGTGCCTTGTTTTCTAGGGCAGGTGAGAATGCAGGGTGAGACTGCAGCCCTTGTGGGCTAGCTGTCCTCACCAGTCCGCCGTTCTGGAGCGTCCCATCCCACAAGCAAAGCATCATATCTTTCAGGTTGGGTCTGAGTGTTCTGTAAAAATTATATTCGGAGTCATACAACACTCATTTTTAGTCAGTTTGTGGGAGTCATCTTAAGAGATTTAACAAATGTTCAGTTCTTTGAGTCACCACAAATCATTGGATGAGTTGCTTATCCTCTCTACATCACAGTGTTCAGTTTAAATTGAGGATAAAGTGTAGTGTTCCTTCACTTGCCATGAACACAGGATGTTCTAAAATAGGTACAAAATAAGCGCTTGGCTTCTCCCACCTTCCTGTGTGTGAATGGCTCTTGCTGGGCACCCCTGAGAAAAGAGCTGCAAGGCCACCTGAGCAAGCTCCAGTGTGGCACTTCCCAAGCTCCTGAACATGTAGCAGTAGCACAGCAAATGTACCTGTTTGCCATTAGGTATTAATGTGCTAATCTAGAAGTAATATTTGTTCCCATTCCCACTCTAGTTTCAATAAGGTTTCTGAACATAGACACAGTAGCAACATTTTATAAATATTGTATCATGGTAGTTTATAATTCTACTTACATTTTAATGGCGCAAATGAAATTTATTACCTGCAATCAATAGAGTTCAAGAACACTATTAAAATGTGTCAGAATTTAAAAAATGGGGATGACACCATTTAAAGTTTTCATGAGGTTCCATTTAGAGACACCATTGCATGTGAAATACAAGAAAACATGTTACTTTGGCTAGTCAACGCCGAACCTGTATAACTCATTGCTCAAATCTACTGCAATATTAGTCTACAGGTCTTTGTAATGACAAAAAATTCACTGTGATTAAGTGGAATTGGTGGATAATACAGTACTTAATGCAGAGGTAATAATAAGACTTCCCTCATTTGTGCAGGACTGCTATAGCTTTTTAATTGATTTTAATTGGCATTTAATTAGAAAATGTGAATCCCCTGTGGCCAGTTCATTCTTTACAGTACTCCAAGGTAGACTATTATTTCTTTTAGAATCATAGAATCATAGAATTAGCTAGGTTGGAAAAGACGTACAAAATCATCCAGTCCAACCATCCACCTACCACCAATAACCCCACTAAACCATGTTTCTCAACACTGTATCTAAATGTTTCTTGAACATCTCCAGGGACTGTGACTCAACCACCTCCCTGGGCAGCCCATTCCAGTGCCTGACCACTCTTTGGGAAAAGTAGTACTTCCCAATGTCCAGCCTAAATCTCCACTGGTGCAACTTGAGGCCATTCCCCCTCGTCCTGTCACTAGTTACAAGAGAGAAGAGGCCAACCCCCAGCTCACTACAACCTCCCTTCAGATAGTTATGGAGAGCGATAAGGTCCCCCCCGAGCCTCCTCTTCTCCAGACTGAACAATCCCAGCTCCCTCAGCTGCTCCTCATAAGGCCTGTGCTCCAGACCCCTCACCAGCTTCATTGCCCTCCTCTGAACACGCTCCAGGGCCTCAATGTCTTTCTTGCAGTGAAAGGCCCAAAACTGGACACAGTACTCGAGGTGCGGCCTCACCAGTGCTGAGTACAGAGGGACAATGACTTCCCTACTCCTACTGGCAACACTATTTCTGATACAAGCCAGGATGCCATTGGCCTTCTTGGCCACCTGGGTACACTGCTGGCTCATACTCAGCCAAGCATCGACCAATAGCCCCAGGTCTGTTTCCTCCACACAACCTTCCAGCCACTCTGCCCCAAGCCTGTAGCGTTGCCTGGGGTTGTTGTGGCCAAAGTGCAGGACATAGCACTTGGTTTTGTTGAACCTCATCCCACTGGCTTCAGCCCAGAGATCCAGTCTGTCCAGATCCCTCTGTAGGGCCTTGCTACCTCCAGGCAGATCGACACTTCCTGCCAGCTTGGTGTCATCTGCAAACTTACTGAGGATGCTCTCAATGCCCTCATCCAGGTCATCAATAAAGATATTGAAAAGGACAGGCCCCAGCATCGGCCCCTGGGGAACACCACTTGTGACTGGTCACCAGCTGGATTTAACTCCATTCACCACCACCCTCTGGTCCTGGCCCTCCAGCCAGCTCCTTACCCAGCAAAGAGTGTACGTGTCCAAGCCATGGACTGCCAACTTCTCCAGGTGAATACTGTGGGAGACAGTGTCAAAGGCTTTGCTGAAGTCTGGGTAGACCACATCAACAGCCTTTCCCTCATCCACCAGGCAGATCACTTGATCATAGAAGGAGACCAGGTTGGTCAAGGAGGACCTGCGCTTCACAAACCCATGCTGGCTGGGCCTGATCCCCCGGTTGTCCTGCAAATGCCGTGTGATCTCCCTCAGGACAATCTGCTCCATAACCTTCCCTGGCACCGAGGTCAGGCTGACAGGCCTGTAGTTCCCTGGATCCTCCTTACAACCCTTCTTGTAGAGGGGAGTCACACTGGCAAGTCTCCAGTCTTCTGGGACCTCTCCAGTTGACCAGGGATGCTGATAGATGATGGAAAGCAGCTCGGCTGTCTCCTCCGCCAGCTCCCTCAGTACTCTTGGATGGATCTCATCCGGCCCCATGGACTTGTGGCAGTCCAGGTGGAGTAGTAGGTCTCTGACCATTTCTTCCTGAATCGTGGGGGGTTTATTCTGCTCCCCATCCGAGACTTCCAGGTTAGAGAGTAGAGTACTCTGAGGGTAACTGAGTCTGACTCTGGTCTGGTCTGACTTTTAAAGAAAGACGTAAAGAAGGCATTGAAAACCTCAGCCTTTTCATTGTCCTCAATGGCCACATTCCCAGCCGCGTCCAGTAAAGAATGGAGATTCTCCTTGGTCCTCCTCTTACTGTTAAAATATTTGTAAAACAGTTTCTTGTTCCCTTTTATCCCAGCAGCCAAGCTGAGTTCGAGCTGGGCCTTTGCCTTTCTAATTTTCTCCCTGCACATCCTAACAACCTCTTTGTACTCTCCCCGAGTTTCCTGTCCCTTCTTCCACAGGAGGCAGATTCTCTTTTTCTCCTGGAGCCTCAAGAAAAGCTCCCTGTTCATCCACGCCGGTCTCCTTCCCTGCCGGCTCATCTTGCAGCTCAGGGGGACAGCCTGTTCCTGCGCCTTCAGGACTTCCTTCTTGAGGAGCGACCAGCTTCCTGAACCCCTTTACCCTCCAAGACCAAATCCTAAGGGACCCTCCCTACCAGTCTCCTGAACAATTCAAAGTCTGCTCTCCAAAAGTCCAAGGTAGCAGTTTTGCTGTCCCCCTCCTGGTTCCACCAAGAATTGAGAACTCCACCATTTCATGGTTGCTATGTCCAAGACAGCCCCCGACTTCCACATTTCCCACCAGACCTTCCCTGTTTGTAAACTCAAGGTCTAGCAGGGCACCTCCCATGGTAGGTTCTCTCACCAGCTGCAGAAGGACGTTATCTTCCATACACGCTAGAAACCTCCTAGACTGCTTCTTCTGCGCTGTGTTGTATTCCCAGCACATATCCAGGAAGTTGAAGTCCACCATGAGGACAAGGGCTGGTGATTGTGCAACTTCAGCCAGCTGTTTATAGAATGCCTCATCTGTCTCTTCATCCTGGTTAAGCGGTCTATAACAGACCCCCACCAGGATGTCTGCCTTGTCAGACTTTCCTTTGATCCTAACCCATAGAGATTAAGCATTATCTTCCCCAGTTGCAAGCTCGATAACATCAAAACACTCTCTAACACAGAGAGCCACGCCACCACCCCTCCTTCCTTGCCTATCCTTTCTGAAGAGCTTGTAGCCATCCATTGCAGCACTCCAGTCATGGAGTGTTGTTTTCTACAACAAGATTCCCAATCTCATTTTAGAAAAGAACAAGAAAAGGTGTCTTTGACTTATGACCTTTGAGGATCTTGTGTACAGAGATTGCACATCATAGACTTAGGCTCTTTATCAGCTCTACGCTTCTAAAGGTCACCATCACCTGTCTCAGTAAAGAGTCTCTTCTCTCTCTGCTTTGGAGTTTCCTAGTGCCAAAGTACCTCATAGACAACTGTGCTTGCACTGGAAGTATCAAATATTTCTTTGGGAAGTAATCCAAGGACTGTGTGTTCAGAATTTGTGCTGAGATGCAAACAAAAGTTTCATCATTTATGAAAGACTGAGAATACCTGTGAGTCCATATATTGGAAGAGCAGTGAAAGGTACTCAAATGAAATACCATATTGTTTCAGCAATGGGAAGAATGACTTGAAATAGAGAGGGAGGATATTCTACTCCTCAAATGAATAACACAAAGAAATCCCTGTGCTAGCATGATATGAAAGTTTTATTGCATTCTGGATTTTCAATTGCACTGTATTAAACCATATTAATATTTGGTTTTTCTAGGGTGGTAAAAAATCATTGATAATGATGATTTTTTCATTACACTCATGCCAAACGATCAGCCTTACTGCTTCAAGGTCAGTCAATCATCCCACTCTGGTGGAAGTTTTCTGCCTTTAAGGCAAATGAAACTTTTTTTCTCTCTATCTCAACTGCAGATAACTTATAGGACAATCTCATTAATCACTCATCCTGTGTGCCACAGCTGTTGCCCCATGATCCATCAAAATAACTGAAATGAAAAGTGATTTCTCTGGGGCAAGAGGAAGACTGGTACAGAGCTTTGTTGTGTAACCAAATATAGATTCTCTAAGTAGCAACCAGATCGAGCCAGATCTCTCTGTCTAGTGATGCTATGTCTTGCTAAGGAGGAAAAACTCCCTGAGAATCTGATCCAAAACTGGGTATTGTTTCATGGATATCTTGATTCCATGGACTTCAGAACAGGAATTTAATTGGGTCAAATAAAGATAACCTAACTGTAAAGTCAGCTGTTCAGATCAAGAGTTAGCATCCAGCCTTTTTTGCCTCAGTCCCAAGTTCATCTTATTACAGGTGGTTCTTAGCACTCCGTAACTCACAGGCTGAGAGCTGGGGCTGTGCAGCCTGGAGAAGAGAAGGCTCTGGGGAGACCTGGGAGTGGCCTGTCAGTATCTAAAGGGGGGCTGTAAGAAAGAAGGGGACAGACTCTTTAGCAGGGTGTGTTGTGACAAGACATGGAGAAATGATTTCAAAATAAAAGAGGGGAGATTTAGATTGGGTATAAAGAAGTTCTTTACAGTAAGGGAAGTGATACACTGGCACAGGTTGCCCAGAAATGTGGTGGATGCCTCATCCCTGGAGACTTTCAAGGTCAGGCTGGACAGGGCTCTGAGCACCTGATGTAGCTGTAGGTGTCCCTGTTCACTGCAGGGGAAGTGGACAAATGACCTTTAAGGGTCTCTTCCAACTCAAATGATTCTATGATTCTTCTGATTGTAACTTTCATCTAGAAGCATTCAGAGTATCTGTCATTCCCACCACTTGAACAACATGAACTCGTACTGAAGCAAAATAGCATTTAAACAAACTCACTTCCAAAAACATTAATCCTGCTGGTTCATTTTGCAATTCAAAACTACAAGATTATTGCCTGAACTGTGGTTTTACTGCAAGTCTGATGTGTGGTGCTGATTTCTTACAATCATTTGCCTCAGTTCAGCAAAGGAAAGGCAGGCATGACTTGTCTTAAAATCTTTGCTTATGCCACTTCCAAAGAAAAGCATTGGACCCTTTGGTTTCTAGCTGTATTTGGCACAGAAGTGTAACAACTACTGTAATTTTTTATTTTTTTTTGTAACATTCACTCATTTTATCTTTCTCCTAATATTGTTGTTCTGAAGTTGGTCATATATTGAAACTTAAGTAATGATATTTCATAGAATCATAGAATCACAGAATCCTTAGAGTTGGAGGGGACCTTTAAATGCCATCTAGTCCAACTCCCCTGCACTGAACAGGGACACCACAGCTGGATCAGGTTGCCCAGGGCCTGATCCAGCCTGGCCTTGAAAGTCTCCAGGGATGGGGCATCCACCACATCTCTGGACTTATTTGTATTTGTGGTGTATTTAGCCTTATTACACAAAATTCCTTTCTATGCTCTGTGTCATTTTTTATTACTTGTGCTCTGAAATCTTTGAATTTAGCTCAGAATTTAAGGTTGAAAGCTGTTGATTTCTGAAAGTAAACGAACAAACAGAACCTCCTCTAAAGCTTGCTAAATCAATGTATTTGTTCACAAACCAGCAACAACAAAAAGATTACCCAGGAGACCTGCCTTTTTCTGATTCATATCCTTGCTTTGTGCTGTGTGCTAGTCCTGCTAACACCCTTTCACTTCTTTTTATTAGCACCTCTTTTCTTCTTCTGTTTCACATGCTATTTGTGCTTTTCTTCTGTCCCTTATCTCTGCCTTAATCTCCCATGCCTCCTTAAGTTTATCTTCCCAAGGCTTCTTCCATCTAGCTGGTAGCATTTTAGGGGAGAACATCTTCCAGTAACATAACAGCAGACCAGGTTCTTGTATGCCCAGTAATGGTGGAAATCAGGCATCCTTACCCATGAACAGGTTATACGAGGAGCTGTATTCTTTTACAGTTAGAGTTTTTCTTCTGCTAGCCCATTTATGCTGGCAGGAATAGTTCAAGAGTAAGGCACAACACAAACAGTGGTCAGGTCTCCACATGGTTTAGTCAGGGAAATACTGTTAATCCCCCTGACCAGACTAGTTGTTTTGGATTTTCACAGAGACAGAGGGTGACACCCTTTTGCATCCATCTCCTTGATGCTTTGATGAGCTGAGGTACCTGAATTCAAGTGAAATGGAATCTGCAGCTGGCACTCGGCTAAGTATTTAATGTGACTGACTAGGCAGTCTTAATTTTGCATCTATATTAATGGTTGTGTGCAGACATCATTAGGCATTTGAAATTATGGGCCTCGGTAATACTGCCGTTGACCTCACTAGAAAGAAGACTCACAAATACCAAGTGGTTTTGAAAATCTCACCGAACTGTTGCACAGTTGCAGGTCTGAAGCCTTAAGGATTAAGGATGCAAAGAGCACTACTAACAGCTGTGCCCAAGCACCTAGCACACCTTTGGTGCCTTTGCTGCCAAAGCCACACCTAGAATGACACAAGAGTGACACTAAGTGGTGCGCCCCTGATGACAAGAGAGAGGATGTACTTTTAAAAGTGCTCCCATTATAAATGAAGCTTTATAGTCTGCACATCTAAGGCAAAGTTAGAAGAGCACACCAGTAGCATGTTGTTCTGCACTGAAGCAAAAGTATGTGGGGAATATAGGAAGTTGAATAAAAGTGCAGCAACTGAATCTGAGACAAACTAGTAAAACAGTTGCCCTCCATGTTCTGTAAAAAATGAAATTATCTTACTAGCCCAAAGTGTTTGTATGCAATATTGAGTGTCTTTGAAAAATCTGTTTGAGGTCATTGTCAATAGCAGCCATTCAGCCCACTGTCTAACTGTTAACCTCGTAATTTTCTCTTTATACTTCTATTAACTGGAGCTTTGGTATTCACAGTTGCGGGATAAAATGGGATGGGTAGTGCCTACGAGCACCTGGGGAGGAGCCGGGGGGTCACGGGTATATGGGGCGGTCGCATGTACGGGTATAAGTAGCCTTGTTGCGCAGCATTAAATTGACATTTCGGCAATACATACCGTGTATGTGTCCCGTATGTTCCTGCACGCGGAGGTGCAGACGGAAGGGAAGCCTTAGTACGTTGTCGCAGGCAACAGTTTATTCTAATTCATTCGTAATGACAGTAAGCCAAAGTCCCTTGTGTAAGTACTTGTGAGAGATATATATATATACAGTATGTGGTATGTATAGTATATATTAAAAAAAAACAGTTTACTGAGAGGTGATTTTTGTGATGTTCTATTCTGAGTACTGGTATCAACAGAAGCTTCAGAACAGTGTGTGTCAGTAAAAATAAAACAAAATATAGTTTTAAAATATTTTGACCCTGTTCAACTTCTATGAATAATTTCCTGGTCTCCGGCATATTTCTTTAGTCTTTTTAGCTAAGGATTTAAAGAAAAAAGTTACTCTGCATTTTTAGTGAGGCTTATCTGTTTATTTCTGAAATGGCTATTTGTGATTCTGTTGAAGTTAATGCTATCTCAGAAATGTTTCTCAGAGCTGATGAAACACTTGCTTTTGTAATGCATGGTTTATGCACACTACCTTGGCTGTAGGGAAACAACTGGGAAGCTTCTGAGCAAGTTCAGTACATTTAGAGCAGAAAAAGCAAGTTTGTGTGGGTCAGGAAACATTATGTGTGAACTGCTGTTTTCCATTACTTGTATCAGTAGCTAGTGCTGATGCCTGTTCTGTCTGTAGGGAGTAAAGGTAAGTGTGTATTCATGGTATTTTGTTGATTCCAGTCATTCAAACTTGGTTGCATTTTCTCCACACAGATAGGAAGTCAAAGAAAGATGTACTTAGCAAGAGGCAACCTCCTTAAGATAAAATTAAAAACAATGACAAGAGCAAAAATTTCGAGTAAGGCAAGCAAAGTAATCACTTCTTGCCCCAGTGGAGTAGAAGAATGAGAGATGTGGAAGGCTCAGTGTCAATGTAAGCCATGACAAGATCTAACACGTTGCCACATTCTTGGAGCTATTTGAGAATGTTTAAAGAGAAAACGTACACTCAGGTCATACCATGATATTAATAGGTAAAATGTGCATTAGAGTCCATGGCAGCTGTCCTGTTTCTGCCAGAATTTAATTTGTTACATGATGGTGTTGGGTTTTTGGTTGTTTTTTTTTTTTTTTTTTTTTTTTTTTTGCATTTCCCAGTTGTGTAGATAATGCAATAACAGAAGACTGTCAGGGAAGTTACAGTAAAATTATCAGTAAATATCAAGACTGCAAAACTTCTGTTCAGATCACACTACTCTCAAGCAGCCAGGAAAATTATATAAGAAAGCAAATGTTTACTATACCCAAGTGACTGCTCTAATTCTGATTTCATCTAGTGATACGTATTTGAAAATTATAATATATATCTACGGTGCAGAAAAACACTGCTTTAGTTTACCCACAGAGAAGAGAAAGAAACACAAGTGAAAAAGCAAGGGACTCAGAGGAATGGAACTGATGTCTTGGAAAGTATCACAGACCAAGAAATCCCCTCGCTGAGGAGTGCCCAAGGAAGCACGAACACATAAAATCCTCAAATAATCCTTTTTTTTTTTCTTTTCCCCCTCTTTAATCTATATTTAAGAAGTTCTGAGAATTAAATCACAGTTCTTCTTTCTCTGTACTGCATTTGTAGAACTGCAATTACAATACAGATGGGAAGTGGAGGGTCCACTGAGGGCAGGTGCGTAACTTATGGCTTAATATCCTAAGTCTCACCAGAATGTCCAAGCTAGCTCACAATTACTAATTATTAGAAAGACTGGCAGGGAGGCCAGAAATCTTCTTATTAGACCAAGTGATATACCTGTGGGGAAAAGTAAAAGATCTGTCTTAAATAAGACCTAGAAGTTGTTTTCAAATACAAATTTTGAACAGATAGAATGTGCATGTCCTCCTGACATGACCACATTTGTTGCCTTATGAACCTTCCTAATTACTATCAATAAATGAGCAGCAGTTCTAGATTATTTGGTTTTTTGTATGCTGACATGGAGGTCCTTGAATAGATTTGACTTCCAGAGGGTGACTGCCTGAAAATTTTAGGATACTCATGCTAAACTCTGCTTGGCAGCATCAATGGAATCATGTTTCATCAGTGGGGAGCTGGCCCATACACAAATACAGGGGAGAAATAAGAGAATCATAGAATCACAGAATCACTGAATCAATGAATCATAGAATCATAGAATGGCTTGGGTTGGAAGGAACCCCAAGGATCATCTAGTTCCAAGTGTGAGTGAGGGAGATGTTGTGAAACAAGTAGCTACGTCATTTAAATAAATGGCTATCTGGAGGGAGAAGAGAATATGATGTGTGCTTTTTAATGAAAAAGAAAACTCCAAGTAAACGCTGAAACAAATGGTAAGATCTTTTGATTGACAGTGAATAATAGACCAGCTAGGAAAAGCAATTGTGTGCTTCCATTCTTAAGAAAGTCATTTCTTCTGGCAGCGAACCATCCCAACCAGAGACTGGAGTCTTATTATAGAAGGAAATGAGTTGTTCTTCTGACTTCACACACACAGTGAGTTGGCTGCGAAGTTTCTACGACAAAGTTATTTCAAAAGAAGTAGCAAATTGCACATGAGATTCGTTAATATGCCTCACAGCATTCAGCTACAGTAATAGTGACAAAATGCAGACCACGTACAGAGTATAGCAAGATTTAAACATCCTAAATTTGACTCTCAGATTGAATATATTAGTGTTAGAAAAATATTACCTGAGATGACACAAATGCATTAGCTATCAAAATAAACTAGCAACCAGACCAGTGGATGTAACATGCACAGTCAGCTGATCTATGAACTTTATCAGGATACCATGGTGCTGTTTTTAATCTTGTGTGAAGTGACTGCACTGTGTGATGGCAGCAAAAGTCCCAAAAATCTGACTGCAAGATTAGTAAAAGGCTCTGCTAATTAAGCTATTGTCATTCTCCCTTCTTTTTTTCCAAAGGAAATATATGTCTTAGATATAGTAAGAAAGTAGAGTAAAAGTACAGTAGTAGGCAAGCTTCAGATTTCCTTTGCTGGGAAGCTATAGGATATTTTGTAACTTTGTGATCAGATGAATGAGGGGCAATCCAGACAGTAAAGCAGCCCACATGCTGAAATAAGTAGCAAAAGACCATTCACTATAAAAGCGCCAGTAATTAATGCTAGAGTTACACAGGGTTTGGGGATAGTTAGTGGCCTGATGTGAATGAGTATAGCTCTAACGGTACCCTAATTTACACCCATGTTAAATGGCATTTAAAGCTATTTACAGCATAAGCATTAATTTCTATAATTTCTCCCAACAGAGAAGAGAATATTTTCTATTTAGTAATGTGTAAATGGTGGTTTAAGCATTTGCTGAGAGAAAAAGTCAGATCGGCATTTCTGACTAGAAACTGTTGTTCTGTTAAAGGTAATTGCAGTTTTCATGATAAAATGTTGTATGCATTATATTAAATGTATTGAGCAGTGATATAGTTAAAGATATACCAGGAATTTCCAGTGTAAAAACCAACTGCCCATTCTGAAGACTTCATTATAGCTGTAAAAGCTGATTATACATTGGAGTTTGAGTGTAAAGATCTTGGAGAAAGAACTCTTTAGCACACATAAAAGATATCTCTATATAATGGCTTATAAACATCTTCACTCAAAACCAACAATATTGAAGGGAGATGATGAAGAACTACTCAGAAATCCACTTAACTGATAAGCTGAACCCTCCTAATAACCGAATTTCAAGCATCACAGTGAAATAAGTGAAAACAGTCTGAAGCAAAGAGTCCTAGCTATAGGAAACCCTGCCCTTTCAGGATAGTTTCTAGACAGTGAGGTTTTTAGGGTTCATTCAATACTGATAGCATCAGCTCTTCAGGTACCCACAAGGAGCACTGGCTGCCTGTCTCCCTGGTGCTGGGTGCTGCAGGAACAGGGCCACCTAGCAGAGGCTCCTGGGCAGCTGATCCCATCAGCCAGACAGATTTTCAAAGGAGCACCAGTCAATTTAGGTTCTGGATGAGAGCCTGCACCCTGTGCCAGCTGGACAAGTGCATGACCAAGCAGACAGCGATGCTGAGTGTCTTTCTATGCCTGTAGAGGGATTGAATGTAGGCTTGCTGTGCTGGATCTAAAGGCAGAGGTGTCTGTGCTGCTGCTGCGAACTCATGTCTGGACATGGGTCTTGGTTAGGCACTACCAGAGAAGTGTAAGATCTGCTGGGAGAACTGCTTCATCATTCCCACGCAGCCTGAGGGCAATGCAATTAAACTGCATCCAAACCAAGGCTAAGGAGCTACCACAAAACTTCATGGGTTTTGTTTTTCCTGCCTCAAGCTTTCACTAATTCAGGGACATCTACACTTTACTCAAGCAGAAAAGATGTCTTATGTTCTACACAGCCACAGATACTGTGGTTGCACTCATCACCCTGCATATGCAGTCCCAAGACTTAGAGGGTACATCAAAACTTGGTACAGGATGTTCATGAAAGGATAGCTATTGGCAGTGCAGGTAAAACTTTGGTATGTGGGAGAGTAAGCATCCTGCAGTGACATATACAGAAGAGTCACACCTTGCGTGCCACAATTACAGTTGGCTTTTACTAAAGCAAGAAGGATCATACTTGGTACAGGATAGTCCTGTCTGGACCTTGCTACGAAAGAAAAACACTACCTGGGTCTTGGAATAAATGCTAGAGCTTGTAAGCAAATATATGGCAGTCTCAACCAGTAATGCTGGTTCAAAAGGGCTCTCTCTGAAATGAAGAAAAAGCAACACATAAATGGATGAGGGGTGGAGGGCGGGGAAGAAAAACAAAAAAGAAAAAAAAACAACAAAACCTAATTAGAGACTGGAGTTGTGTAAGAAGAACGCTTTGTAAAGGTACAAGGATGGAAGATTACAGTTTTAGATTCAAGGTTTTCTTGATTCTGCAGTGAATGCCTATAGCAGGGGGGTTGGAACTAGGTGATCTTAAAGGTCCCTTCCCATCTAAACCATTCTACAATTCTATGAATTAGAGATAATTGTATATTTGAGAATTTGGTGTATTTAGATTATCAAAAAGAAGAGGAGGAGAGCTGTTTAACGAACAGTGTCTTCATGGCAGGGGAAAGGGAAACCATCTACTAAAGATTTTTTTAAACCAGCAAAGAAGGACATGATGAAAATCTGTTGCTGCAAGCTAACAGTAGACAAATTTAAATTAGAAATTGAGCATGTGTTTTTAGCAAGTTGGGAAAGTTCACCACTGAGAAACATTGCTAAGAATCACATAATCATTTCATAGAAAGGCTTAGGTTGGAAGCAACCTTAAAGATCATCTACTTCCACATTCAATTCATGTGGGTCCACTTTTCAAGGCTGTCCAGGTCCCTCTGGATGGTGTCCTTCCTTCTATTGTGTCAACTGCACCACTCAGCTTGGTGTCATCAGCAAACTTGCTGAGGGTACACTCGAGCCCACTGTCCATGTCACTGAAAAAGATATTGAAGAGCAGCAGTCTCAAAACAGACTCCTGGGGGACACCAGTTGTGACCGGCCTCCACCTGGATGTAGAGCCATTGATCACAACCTCTGGCTGGGACCATCCAACCAATTCTTTATCCACCTAATAGTCCACCCTTCAAATCCATATTTCTCCAATTTTGAGATAAGGATGTGGTGTGGAACCATGTCAAAGGCCTTGCACAAATCCACATAGATGACATCAGTTGCCTCTCCTTGGTTCTCTGGTGCCATCACTCCATCATAGAAGGCCACCAGATTTGTTAGACATGATCTGCCCTTGGTGAAGCCATGCTGGCAGTCTCAGATCACCTCCTCATCTCACATATGCCTTAACATAGCTTCCAGTACGTTGTGCTTCATGATGTTCCCAAGCACAGAGGTGAGGCTCACCAACCCGTAGTTCCATGAGTCTCCCTCCCTCCATTTCTTGTAAATGGGAGTGATGTTTCCCTTTGTCCAGACACCAGGGACTTTGCCTGACAGCCTCAACTTTTCAGATATGATGGAGCTGGCAACCACACCAGCCAGTTCCTTCAGAACAACAGGATGCACATTGTCTGACCCCATCAGCTTGTACACATTCAGCCTCAAGAGGCAGTCTCAGATTTGCTCTGCTCTTACAGCAGGAGGGATTTCACTTTTCTGACCTGCGCCTACAGGTTAAGGGTCACAATGGGTATGAGAAGCCTGACTGGCAGTGAAAGCAAGAACTTGTTGAGTACCTCAGCCTTCTCCATGCCTGAAGAAGCCAGTTCTCCCCTCTAATTTATCAGAGGCAATACACTCTCCTTTGCATGTTTCTTATGAATCTAAAAAATCCTATCTTGTTATTTTTCACAGCCCTCACCAATTTCAATTCCATCTGCACTCTGGGTTTCCCGATCCCACCATGTATTTATGTGTAGACACATCTGGACAACATCCCTATGTTCTTCCCAGTCCATCCATCTCTGCTTCCCCTGCCTATACTTTTCCTTCTTTTTCCTCAGTTTGACCAGCAGTTCTTTGCTCTGCCATACCAGTTTCCTGCCTCCTCTGCTCGATTTCTTATGCTGGGTCACGGAGAGCTCTTGTGCTCTCAGAAAAGTGTCCTTGAAGAGTTGCCAGCTCTATTCCATCCCTATGTCTCTAAGGACAGCTTCTCAGGGGATCTCATACAGTAATTTCTTAAACAGCCAGAAGTTTGTTCTGAAGTTCAGGGTCCTGACTCCACTCTTTGCCAGGTCCGTGTTCCTTGAGATCCTGATCTCAACCAGGATATGCTCACTACAGCCCAGGCTGCCTCCAGTCTTAACCTCTTTAATGATTTATTTGCATTGGTGAGCACGAGATCTGGTAATGCTACACTTCTGTTTGGTCTATTCAATACCTGGACCAGGAAGTTATCCTCAGTGGACTCCACGAGGAACACTGGTGTTTATGTTTCTTAAGGATATACTGCATTTAAGTGCAAAATTTTGGATGTAAAACAGACCTAACTGGTGATTGCTAGATTGAGTACAAGGCTGGGTGGAAGGAATAGAAACCACTGCTAGGCTGCACTGTCTGCAAAATGCAATTGCACTCTTATGATGGCCACACAGGGTGTATTCTCTCTGTCTGTCTCTGCCCTATGAGCCAAGCTTCCCCAGGGACCCAGAAAGTACTTTCTTTCCAACCACATCACACAGCAACCTTTTCACTGTCTCTATTAGAGATTTTTGGCGATAGTTGATTCAGTTAGTAGGATTTGCTGCTTAACAATTCAGTTTCAGAACATTAAGAGAAAACCCAGTAGAGGGTACAGATGGGAACAGCAGCTGAACATGGCAGGGTGAACCTCAAGGAAGTGACAGTTCCCATGCAAAATGCTCTACATTTCTTAAATTCCAGGCATTGATGCAGCCTGGGATAAGTTCTCTGTGTAGTAGCTGGTCCTGCTGCAAAGAAGGAAGGGCCACCCCTGCAGCAACAGGCAGACTCAGCACCCCGCTTCCACCCAGCAGCCCTTCCACTGCAGATCTTCCCATAGCCAGCTGGGAGGTGTGGTCTGAATTCAGAGATACTCTGAACAAGCCCAGGGAATTCCTGTCAACTATGAGATCAGAGTCTGAGTCTGAAAGTGCCTTAACCTGGCTTGTTTTCATAGAAAGGGGCTCTGCTTGGCCACAAAGTGACTTCTGTGATCACAGGAGTCTGAAACTGCCTGTTACTCCCAGGTTCTACGTGAGTGTCATTTTGCTTCTGCCTCTTTAAGGACTGGCCCTCAGGGCTTAATTTGCATATATGGTTGAAATATTAGGCATGCGAATTAGACATGCTTTTTTAACGTCAGTGCATATCTGACTACCCCATCAGGGAGATGTAGGGGTGCCTTGAAGCCAGTGAAGGTGACTTGACCTAACTTGTTCCACATCATGGCCACAGCTGTGTCCTGCCCACCCATTGAGTTATTCCAGGTCTGTTTTCAGCTCATGTCTCGTGGCTCCCTCTGGGCTTTCCATTTATATAAAGCTCATTTTTAATCTAGGTTTACTTAGGTAAAATATTTCAAATATTTAGAAAAGAAGGGAGAGGACAAGTTTCTTTGTTATGAGAAGAACTGAGGCTTCCTAGAAAACTGAGGAGTTTGATAATTTTGAACACCCGTTATCTTCAGCACCAGATTTTGACAGAATATGGTTGAATTAGAATTCAAATTCCATTTCAAGCATGCATTGGAAGTAGAAGTCAGCATGCACAAAGACAGCTATGGTCCCTGTCCTATGAGAACCTGGAAATGGAAGGTCAGGAGAAGGGGAGCATCATGGTGGCCATGGCTGGGGATGGGCAACCAGCCAAAGCCTTCTGCAAAGCCTGTGGCACAGGCATCAGAGCTGGGCTACGACCGCACAGCCACAAGGGAAACGTGGGGGCTGCACTCAGCACCCTCTAAGAAGCACACTCTGTGCAGGTGCAATGGGTTTTTCTCTTCCTGGCCCAGTATTTCAACAAAGTCCTTAAATTTCAAGCTAACCCAGTACTTTTTTTTTTTAAATATGACTATTCTATCCTGGCTATGGGCTGTGAACATTGGCAGTAAATCCTCTTTAAAGCATCCTCTGGAAGCATGCTCTTCCACAGAGTTAAAACAATAGCAGAGAAATCGGTGTTACATTCATGCTTACGTTAATCCAACACTATACTTCAGCTACTTGCATTGCATCTTTGTTGTCTGCTTGTTTTTAATTACCATGTTGCTTTTGTTATTAGAGGAAGTTGACAACATTTCATTCCATCGAGGGCTTTTACTTAATTCATTGTGTTTCTACATACAATGCACCTTAGACTAGGTAACAGGAAGAAATTCTTTACTGTGAGGGTGGTGAGACTGCAACAGGTTGCCCAGCGAGGATGCCCCCTCTCTGGAGCACTCAAGGCCAGGCTGGATGGGGCTGTGAGCAATCTGGTCTAGAGGGAGGTGTCTCTGCCTATAGCAGGGGGTTGGAACCTTCCAATCCAAACCATTCTATCATTCTATGATTCTATGATATCTCTGATGGTGACTAACAAATAGTACCACTGTTAGCAAGTTTAATAACAATGTACTGTTAGTAAGTAAATTAAGTATTATAGTAAGTAAATCATGCTATTATAAGTAAATTAAATGGGGAACATGCTGCATCAATAGAGGCAGTAAGACAATGAGACACATTTCTCTCTGAAGTGGTGTAAGCATCTTGCTGTAAGAGCATGTATTATGAGGAGCTGTAAATTCAGGTTTTTGCCATGAATCCTGGTTCTTAGGGCTATGGGACTGTTTGGAGTCCCTGTGGCTCAAGTCAGGCTGCTGGCTCAGAATGCAGGGCTGGGCATTTGCTGAGCAAAGTGTGATGGAGAATTAAAAAGTACTCATCTTTCTCTCAAGGGTCAGAGCACAATGAAAATGCCCTTCCACAGAAAGTAACGGTAGAAGATCAATTTTATATTCTACAGCTACGGTTGTCCAAGTGTTAAGTGGGAAGGCAGGATAAATTCATTAATTGAGGGAATTTTCAGGCTAATTTACAGTTGTTCATGGACCTGACCTATTTCAATTTGAATAATAGCTGATGACAGAGTTCAATATCCACAAACATCCTATCTAAACAGAGGGGGGAATTGTTTTGAGTTGTGTTTTCTTAATTAGTATTCCACAAATATGGCATGGTTTTGCTAAACCCAGCTAGCACTTATGTCCTTATGAGATTTAAACGTGAAATAAAATCAGCATACTTCACTTAAATGACTGAAAATAAGAGAATAAAAAATATTTTACTTTGTCTGCATGTTGACTTCATCTGAATTAAGGAAAAAAAAAACATAAAAACTGTCAGATACTCATTAGACATCTCCTTTGACAACTAGGCTCTGATTTCCAGTTTCATTTGCTTAATGGACAATTGCCTTACCCATTAACTTTATCTAAAGTGGATGTTAATTAAGACTCAACTGCAGTTCTGAAGGTGCTACATGCTGTACCCACCTGAAAGTGAAAGTAATGAAGAAGGAAACAATGAGGAAAAGGAAGAAGAGAATCTAGGGAAGATGAGTTATTATCAGATCTGGTGTTCTGGTTTTAAACTTTGTACTACCGTATTTACACGTGTTTTTTGTTTTCTTTTTTTTTAGTCTATTTAGAAAGATCAGTTAATATTTATATAATGTTACTGTGCCCCGATGTCAAAATTTCGTGAGTAGGTAACAAAGAAATGTGTTTGGCTTACAGCTTCCTTTAAGCAAGGTGGGATGTGGAATACAGAGCTCCAACAGTGGGTTAGTTCAGCTGGCTCCAATGTCTCTTTTCGGTTAATACAAAATGTGATGCTTGCCTAAAGTAACAGTGGCACCAAGCAGCTCCCTTCTGGTAACCATCTGCATTTCATGAGTCTTGAGTTCTCAGCAAAGATGTTTCTGGTCCTGTGTGCTGTGCACATCCATGGGATGAGGAAAGCCCCTGGGTCTGGGATGTTTGCAGTATCCTGGATGTAATCTAGGTAATGCACTGACTTCACAGATCGCTGTAATAGGCTTTATATAGTGGGAAGGCTGCTCTAAATGTGCAGTCTCTCATTTAAATCCAGACTTAACCTTTAGTGTAGTACTGCCTGGCAGAGCCATCTATCTGTTAATCATTTTGATTCCCTGCTGTTTTCCATCCATCCCCATCCCTCTGCTCTGACTTCTCTTGGCTATAAGGGGAATAAAGTATTTTTCATTTACTGACCCAAAATCTTCCATAAATATTACACAGAGGTCAGGGACTCTGCATATCACAACTTCTAGAAGTAAACTTGTGCTAATGGCAACTCTACTGCTAACAAACAGAGTAGTAAAATTGATACATAGACAGTCCTAAACATTGCTATCAGCTTAATGACAGATATCCACTCTGTGAAACAATACAAACACAATCCTGAGAACAGCTTCTGCTCTCTGTAGTATCATTTAAGAAATTGTTAAGCAGAGACAGCTCCTGTGAATGGTGTTTCTTCATCTCCTAGAAAAACATGTGTGATTGTACCCAGTTCTAATACACCAACTATGTGACTGTGACAGGGGAATCTAGTTTATGTGAAGTTATCTAGATCCCATAGTTCTCTCCAAGATACATGATCTTGGCATTTAAAAAAAATTGCATTTATAAAGAATAGTGACTTCTTTTTGTTCAAGAGATAAAAGTTGAGATTCCTATGTCCTCTTTATTGGTGAAGTGTTAATTCTCACAAAGGCTAATAATCTTATTTGGTTCCTTGATTCCACTGCAAAGTAGGTTTGCCACTTCTTTAATCTTTACAGGATAAGCAACTGGCCAGAGGCCGATAGTCACTGACAGTTGTTAGGCACTCTCTGCCCTATTAGATGTGCTAATCAAATTTTCTAACTGTTTAGAAACTTCGACATTAGCAGAACAAGATAGTTTGGTCTTTTTGACCCGATTTATCCAGAATATGTATCTTCTGCACTTTTTTTTCCAGCAGAATTTCTCAGAAGGAATTTAAAATCTTTATCCATCTCTTTCTTATACAGTCATAGAATAGACTAGGTTAGAAGGGACCCCATCTGCTCCCACCTTCTGTCAAAGGCAAGGCCTACATTAGGGATGCTAGCTATCCACTCTCATTTTGACCCTGCAGGTACACAGGGAAAACCCAGAGGGAATGCCCTCCAGGGCAAACAAGGCTGGACCATGCAGTTAAACAAGTTCAGTACACCATGGCAACTGCAACGAATATATCCACAATATCTGTGCATACTTCGTGAGTCTAGTTGCAGCATGCTGCCAGTCATTTGGTCTCTACCAAGAGGTAACACAGGCCAATCTGGTAAAGGCACCAATTGCTTTATAAGCTGACATCAAATCTCTTTTCTCTATAGTGGTTATTGCTAAGATAACAGCCATGGGAAAGATTCTTAGAAACAGAGCATTCATTTTGGGAATTTGTGCTTCAATGTTTAGCCCTAATGCAAACAGAGCTTGCAGAGTTATCTATTTGCATTGTTCTCCATGCCCATGTATGATATCTATAACAGTGAGTGCACATATGACTAAGAAGAGACATTTTAACGCATATAAATGTATGCGTTCAGTTCAATGTGCTATGAATCAAACTTCTCATAGGTAACAGTCATTACTGCAGTCTTTTCCTTCCAAGTAGCACCCCCATCATCTTCTGCACCCCAAAACTATTGTTGTTGGATTCTGTGTTCCTTTCCACTTGCTGTTTATCCATTCTTACTCCTTCCAGTGCTTTTGGGCTGCTGCTGTCCCCATGTCATCCCCAAATTTGCCTGAAGGTCCTGCAGCACTGAAGTTGGAACACAAAGCAACTGGTCTGGCTGGAACAGAATGGCTCCACCTGCAAAAGGAGAAAGAACGACAGATGTCTTTATTCATACAGCATCTCCTAGAGTGGTAGTTGTAAAATCAGTTTTTGGATGTAGGTCACAGCAGAAACTAATAGCATGAGTTCTGGCCAGAAAAATGTACTTTAGGCAGATGCGGTGCTCTAATGGGTTTAGAAGGAGCATGCTGTGCATACGTAGGTACATCACTGGGCCAAGTCCCCTGTACTGTAACTACTACTCTCCAAAGCTAATGAAACAAAAATGCTAGTTTCATGAGCCATCTCCGGGAGTCCTCAAAGAGCTCCCTGTCCCTTGGGATTTGGGATGAAGTGAGATTTATTGCTGGACTGCTGTGGAAACAAATGTGTTCCAATGGGGACAGGGAACAACACAGACAGTGCTTACAGTGGGTAGCTGCTATTTGTCCTCCCTGTGTTTGTCCTGTTCTCCTCATGCAGGTGGAACACATGGAGCCTGGGCTCTGAAGCGCAATGAGGGAGCTGAGTGAATGAGCCCCAGTCCTGGCACTTGGACAGCTCAGTGTATGGATGGGGGAGGCACTGGGGGCCCAGGGCCACAGCCTCCCACTGTTCCTGGCTCACTAAGGAGCCTCCAGCAAGCCAGAAAAACTGTTTTTTTTTCTGTCTCTGCCTGGCCCCTCATTACCACTACATCAAGCCCGATTTTCTTGGGCCCACCAGCCCTCCTCACAGTCCCAGTCCTCACATCGCTATTGTTCTGGCTCTAGGAAATGAGAACAGGCCTGGAGTCTATCAAATGATCCCAGCAAAACTGAGATTCCTCTGGGCAAAGGCTCTAAAGTAGTCATACTTTTACAACAAGCACTACAAAAGGGAGTATAGCTGAAGTACCTGTTTATTCCTACACCATCTCAAGGAACATTAAATGTGAAATCAGCTCTCAGGGTTAAAACCTGGTTGCTGCTGCTTGTTCCGCTGTCATTTGTCAATCTGAAACCATTCCCAGAGGATCACTGTGCCTCACTGTGTCAGCTTTGCTGTGCTCCTTGTCAGCTTCATGATAAGGAGCAAGGGGGAAAATTGGCAACCGGCACACAGAGATCAGAGGTGGAATAAACTGAGAAGGAATGCTTTAAAAACACGAAGGTCTTGGAACTCAGGAGCACAGGAAACCAACAAAGAATTAAAAAATATATCAAGTACTGAGACATCAGTCATGGTTCTAAATTAGAGAAAAAGGTGCAGAATCTGTGAATGCTCTTAAGCAAAGGGAAAAGACCAGAGATGGTACTAAACTGCAGCAAAGGGAAGCAGGAAGAGGTAGAAATGAAGGTAATCAATTAGAAGATTACAATTTTTCAGTCAGCTGTGCTGGTTAACACTAGAATGGAAGCTGTGGGAGGCTGTGAGGTTCTTCAGAATAACTTGTGTGGATCTACATGTGATTCCAGAGACATGGTGTGAGCTTGCAATATGCAGTTTAAGCCATGTGCATGAGACTAAGTTCACACTCTACAGGTGTGCTGAAACCTGGGCAGGCAGTGTGCTGCTGTGCCCATTTCTGCTGTCGGTCAGCTGCAGTTAGAGCATCACTCCTGGCAAAAGGGTGATGAGAGAGCTCTGGGGAGTACGTGAAATGGGGAAAAAGGTTAGCAGCCCTCAGACCAGTCCAAAAGAAGTAGCCATACCTTTCAGAAAAACATCTCATCCAGTTCCTACTTCCAAAGACAGTGCTTGTTATTCAGTGTGTTAAATGTGAAAAGAGCAACATGTGGGGGCACATACAGGATTCCATAGCCCAACATCCTACAAAGGTCTGGCCACTTTGCTGAGAGATCCTCACACTGATCTCCCAGCATCTGTTAGAACTGACATATTTTTAGATGTACATCTGCTTTGGACTTTAAGACTTCAAGAAATGGAAATTGTAACACATCCCTTAATGGTCTTCTCGCAGAGCTACTTCCCTGGTTGTTAGAAAAAAGAAGGGTCTCATCTGAATTACTCTTATTCAAAGATTTTTGTCATGCCTTTCTCTCCCAGATAAGGAAAATTCTGCTTCCCCACAGACACACCTAACACTAAACTCACTCTTTAATGATTTGGTGGGTATATAAATGTTGACAGCTGCGTCTCACTATAGGGTTCTTTTCTTACCAGTTACTTATCATTTTGCTATACTGGAACTGTTTAGCTTGGTTTTCCATTCATGGTTATTTCCCAAGCTAAATGACTACTTATAGCTTTTTTTTTGGCTTGTTTTGTAAGTTTCGGCCAAAGAGGTTCAGTCATTTGCAAGAATAAGCAGAGGGAAGCACATCTTCTCATTGGTTTCTTTAAATGTTAAAACAGAAAGAAGCCTTGACAGCTATAGGTGCATATTTGTTATGGAAATAAATTACATGATGTTTTGAAGTGCTCTGATACCTTCTTGCAAAAAAAAAAAAAAGTACTTGTTTTGCCTTCAAAGCTGAGCTCAGTTAATGTACAGCAAGCACGGTGGTGTTTAGGGCCTAGCCAACAGGAGCAAGGCTAAGCCAGAATGTTGAAAAACTACCCAAGTCCACTGTCCATTTTACGTCCCAGATGAATCATAGAATCATAGAATCATGGAATGGCCTGGGTTGAAAAGGACCTCAAAGATCATCTAGTTTCAACCCCCTGCTGTGGGCAAGGTCGCCAATCACTAGACCAGGCTGCCCAGAGCCACATCCAGCCTGGCCTTGAATGCTGCCAGGGAAGGGGCATCCACAACCTCCCTGGGCAACCTGTTCCAGTGTGTCACCACCCTCTGTGTGAAAAACTTCCTCCTAATATCTAACCTACATCTCCCCTGTCTCAGTTTAAAGCCATTCCCCCTTGTCCTATTGCTATCCACCCTCGTGCACAATCATTCCCCCTCCTGTTTATACACTCCCTTCAAGTATTGGAAGGCCACAATGAGGTCTCCCTGGAGCCTTCTCTTCTCCAGACTAAACAAGCCCAGATCCCTCAACCTTTCTTCATAGGAGAGGTGCTCCAGCCCTCTGATCATCTTGGTGGCCCTCCTCTGAACTCGTTCCAAGAGCTCTGCGTCTTTCTTGTGCTGGAGCCCCCAGGCCTGGACGCAGTACTCCAGATGGGGCCTCACAAAACCTGAGTACAGGGGGACCACCACCTCCCTCTCCCTGATGGCCACTCCTCTTTCAATGCAGCTCAGGATGTAGTTGCCCTTCCAGGCTGTAAGTGCACTCTGCTGGCTCATGTTCAGCTTCTCATCCACCAGGACCCCTAAGTTCTTCTCCACAGGGCTACTCTCAAGGAGTTCTTCCCCCACCCTGTATAAATACCTGGGATTGCCCCAGCCCACGTGCAGCACTTTGCACTTGTCCTTGTAGAACCTCATTAGATTCACATGGGCCCACTTGTCCAGCCTGTCCAGGTCCCTCTGGATGGCTTCCCTTCCCTCCAGTGTATTGACTGCACCGCTCAGCTTGGTGTCATCTGCAAACTTGCTGAGGGTGCACTCAATTCCATCTTCTATGTCACTGATAAAGATGTTGAAGAGCACCGGTCCCAAGACTGAGCCTTGGGGGACACCTCTTGTGACCGGCCTCCACCCAGACATAGAACCATTAATCACAACCCTTTGGCTGTGACCAGCCAACCAGTTCTTAATCCACCAAACTGTCCATCCTTCGAATCCATACCTCTCCAATTTGGAGAGAAGGATGTGGTGAGGGACCATGTCAAAGGCTTTGGAGAAGTCCAGGTAGATGACATCTGTCACCCTTTCCCCGTCCACTGTTGCCGTCACTCCATCATAGAAGGCCACCAGATTGGTCAGGCAAGATCTGCCCTTGGTGAAGCCATGCTGACTGTCTCAGATCACCTCCTTATCCTGTATGTGCCTTGACATGTCTTCTTGAAGACATCTTCTGAAGCAGATGATGAATGCACCCAATAAAGGCTGTTTCCAAATGTTTAGCAGAGTTCATGGCTGTGACCCTGCTGGCCCTCTGGCCCTCACATGGAGCCGTTTCTGTGCTTTAACACCGCATGCAGTGGCACCCTTGGCATGCTGCCCACCAGCAGCCCTGCACAGAAGGTGGCATGGCCATCCAGAGATGGCTCCTCTGCACTTGCCACCATTCCTGTGGCACAACGTGTGGGCAAATCAAGTGTATGTGTGATGCCTGTTCTTGCTGCCGAGGGTTTTCCAGATGGGCTGAGCACCTCTGTGTCTCGCAGTGTGCAGCTGGAGCTAGCAGCTCCAAATACCTTGCAAGAATAAGCATTTGACATGCAAGAAAAGCAAAGCAATCAGCATTTTATGCATGTCAGGATGTGATCGTGCTTGTTTTAATTAACTCTCCAGTCAGCTTTTGCTCAGATAAACAGCTCTCATGCTTAATAAAGTCCACGCCTTCAACCAAAAAGCAGCAAGTGCAACTATAGGCTGTTTGTGAGCAGCCTTCTGCATGGAAAAGTTTTGTTTTGGTTTAGCCATGTTAAATTTTAGACGGCTCAAATAAGAATTTTCTTTCATATTAATGTAAAGAATTTGCCATCCATTTCATCCAGGTAACTGCATTATCTAAAAACATGGGTTCCCCACACATTTCCTCATAGTGATGTGCTCTCAGTGCCAGAGCTGCTTGCACACATGTGTGTGACACGGGCTGAAGGATAATATCTGTGCTGGGCCCACATGCCATTTCTTTCTGTGAGAGTGCTTCTGTTCTCCTGTTAGAAACAGACCTCCATGATCAGTGAAAAACGTATTGACTTTAATTGATCTTGACACTGGAGACTTATTTGTATTGTCCCACCATGGCAAGTCTATGCTAGCAACCCTGGTTATGAGCAGAGAACATTTTATTATTTATCATCTTTAAACACGTTCTTCTCCAAAGAAGTGCTGCTTTTAATTACAGATATTTGGTGATGTGAATGTAAAATACATCATGGTTTCTGGTATCTTTTTAATTTTATGGATGACACAGCTTAAAACCAGGAACATCAAGCAAAATAACTACTGCTGAGAGGGAATAAAAGTTGGCAGGTATGGCTGTTTAAAATAGCCCTATTTTCATCCTAAATATAGGCTGGTTTAATTGAAATCTAGTGATAGCTATGAGACAGCTGCTGTATCAAAGACCAGTGACAGCCTGCTGAGGTTAGAAGAATACAGGCTGCCTGTATCTCTGCTGAGATTAAGTGGCATCACAGAGAGCACAGCAACAGATAGACTGATGAAAAGTCAAGTTCTTAAAAAGAGTGATTTGTAAAGCTTGTATGTAGTTTTATTTATAATTTATTTGTCTTTATCCCCCTAGTAAGATGGGTTTCTGCCTGAAGCCAGAGGTGTGGTGCAAATCCTCTGTTGCTGTGAACTGCTTTAGCCTAGCTGGAAAAGAAGCCACCAATACAAGTAAGTCAGCTTTCCCCTCCTAAATTCTTCTGTGTAGGAGCAATAATGGTAGAATTTCCAATTTTTTTTTCCAGTACAGACTTTCTTAAAAATGGGTATTTCAGCTCCATGAGGTCACCTTAATGCCATCAGTTTTCAGATGGTCGTATGGTTTAAGGCACAGTCCTATGCTTGCATACAATAAACAAAGTGATGTGGTGATCCTCAACCTAGCAGTGTCACCAGTGCTCCACTAAGTTACTCCACTAGTGGAGAGACATGTGCAAAGAGACCAGAGACCAAACTGAAACAGTTCTATGATTCTAAGATTTAATTCTCAGAAGCAGTTGGGTATTGCATGTGAAAAGTGAGCATTTATTGTTATGCTGCTGCTTTCAACGTTCTCTAATTACCAAGTACAACTTTTAACTTCCATGCTTTCTGGTTATTACTATTTCTTCAGCCTCATACCGTCTAAACTCCAAGCTTTCAGACTTATCCTGCCTGGCAACTATTGTTATTCTTCTTGCTTTCTAGATCTTAATTAATATTTGCCATGTTCTTATTAAGGTAAGACTGTACTTTCTCCTTATATGAAATCAAAAGTAGGTGAGCTTAGTTACCAACTAAGAGAAGCTTTAGAAAGCTATAGGACATCTTCATATCTCCATTTTATTTTATTTTGATTTTGATTCTCAGCAGTTCCCTTTAGACCTTCTATCTACCCTGTCAATCAAATGAATCGGTGAGTCATTGAGTCAGAGATACAGTGTCTTGCATCCTACGTTCTGTGGTGAGTCCCTGGTTTGCCGTATTAGTGCACACAACATTTCTTCCTGGCGCGTGTTGTTGATGAATGAATGCAAAATAAGGTGAGCGAAAAATCTTCTGCCTCAGCTTTTGTGATCATTGTTAGGAAGATGTTGATTCAATTCCTTTTCTTTGCCTCGTGCTTCCTGGGCTGGCAGAAGAGGCACTAGGAAGGTGAGGCAATCTGCCTAAACAGGAGAAAGCATCTTAACAGCAGACCTTCTTGCTGAGTGAATAGCATGCAGCTGAGGAAAGCAGGGAGATCTGTGGAATACGGGAGAAGACAATCCACAGAGTTATGGGATGGTTTGCACAGACACACTGAAGGCTGCCATTGTGATGGGTGAACTGAGTGTTCCGATGAACTTCCTTGGATATTTATAACTCGTGTACTTTGCCAATATCATTACACATATGTCATACAAACAAACAGCAATTTGGGAAAGGGAACCAAAGATATTAACCAATGACCTCTGATGCTTCAGAGTTTTTCTCGTACCCATCACTGCCCCAAACGTATGCCTAAGTATCACATCACACAAGCATGCTTCTCTCCCTGGACTGACATGAGAGCTGAGGCTGCCCAGGTGTCCATGGTAGGCTCCTTGCATGCTGCAGGACAGGGCCAAGAGGCAGGCAGCAATGTGCAGCGTGATGCCCCACGTGTGCAGGCTGCTGCAGCTGAGTCCCAGCAAAGCCCTGTGCTGCTGCTGCGGCATTAAAACGCACAGAGCCTCACTGGCCATCACATGATTTCTTAATGCCGTTGTTTATGTAACTGTAACTTTAAATGGTTTCAGATGACTGGACTAGTAAGGTTAAACTCAATAAAGTTATCTGAGATGGTATCATTCTAAAGGGCTGTCTCTGACAATGGCCACTACTGACTTAGAGGGTAGGTCATACAGCAGTGTTTCCAACTGACACCCTCAGAGCTTAAACAGTCTGCACCTCAGGATCTCATCAGCCAAGAGTGATGTCTGTGCTTAATAGCTATGTAAGATCTCCGCTGATGGTAGGAGGAGTTTTGCATGAGAAAAGGTATTCCAGCCATCCCTGTTGAGCTAATGAATAATTTTGTGCAGTATTTCTCTGCTTTTGGCCACACCTGGTTCTTCTCATATACAATAGCAGCAGTTAAAATGATGACATCAGAACTTCCAGACCCATAGGAGCAGAACATGTCATCAAAACCCATAAATGGAGAAAAAAAGACTCACAGGCTATGGTGCATCTCTTGAGGAGCAAGGAAAAGGCTTTAATAAGTTACTTTATGGAGGGAAGGATTTTCAGCTCCTTCTAAAATAGATAGTTTTGAACAGTTCATTTCACAAAACATTAGGAAGGAAAGACTGGGGAAAATTTGTATTTCTCAGCTTCAAAATTGAACTATAGGCAGAGTGTCGGAGACAGATCCACTGTCAGAGGACTGAGCCTGATTTTAGTCTCAAACCTGAATCTGTTAAAAACTTTTCAGGGTACACACATCAGTCAGGAGAACAATATGGAAGCACATTTATTATATTATCAGGGTTTTTTCCCCTTCTTCCTCTTTAGCTCTGAGAGTGGGAAATCAGGAGACAGAATGGGAAAAGAACAGTGCCAACAGAGTAGAACACAACAGGCCCAAATAATCCAAAATTTCATCATTTAATTTCACACTCACTGGGCTGCAGGGGCATTACAAACCATGGGGAGAGTAATCTAAGAAGGGTGTTGGATTGGCAGTGGCATCAGAGTTTAAAGAGGTCTGGCAGTTTTCTGAAAGCATGTGTCCTTCCTTCTCCCACTCCTTCCCCTCTCAATACAGATTACAGTGACCTCTGGAGATTAACTCTATCGAACCCTTTCAAGTAGTTATGCAGCGTTGTTTTTATTTGTACAGTATGTGAAAGAAGAGTTCAGATGAAATTCCTGCCCTTTCAGAAAAGTTTGTCTGTACCTTAAAAAAAAGAAAAAAGAAAGAAACAAAAAGAAGAAAGGCTATTTTATTTTAAAGCCAGAGCCTCTTTCATGGTCCCATGATGTCATGAGTTCTTTGGCTGGCCTGTGACCTTTCAACCTTGCACTACATGTTTCTTTTCTAAATTAGCCAGTGTTGAGACATCAGTGGGGGAATATCAATGTTATTATAAAAGGCATCATTCTCTCCCAAAAATGTCAGTGCAAGTGAGTCATTGCACCTAACTGCTTAGCTTTTATAAGGCAGCAAGGAAGATTTGAAAGTGAGACCCAGGGTCCCCCAGTCCACCAACTTCTATTTAAACTGCTTTAAAAAGCAATGTTCCTGCATCTGCCACAATAGAGTCCAAGGAGCTAAGCTTTCCTCCTTCAGCTGCAGAAGAAAAGTAGTTCTTAAGGCAAAATTATATATATGTGATATAAAAATAGATATTAGGCAAAATTATATATACGTGATATAAAAATAGATAGATATTCCAAATAATTGATTTTTACAGCTATGCTCAGAAGTAACCCTGTAAAAGGAAGAGAAACAGAAAAGCCTTTAAGAAAGTGTGCTGTGATGGGTTCTAACATTTCTTGCAACCAGCATTTGTGCATCTTCTTGTACGCATGCTCTCTGGTTTTTAGCAGGTTGAGGAAATTAAATCAGATGAATCGCTCTATTTTTAATCTTAAGAACGTGAGTTTGTGTTGTCTGGCATTCTGAAAAACCCAATATGGATGTTTATGTGGTCCTGCCAAAAGAAGTGGTATACAAAGAGACAGTAACCTTACAAAAGGACATCAGACTGTTAAGAGTGCTCAATCCTCAGCCAGGGTAAATGGGTGTACCTTCAGTGACACCACTCTGCCCTTCTGGCCTCCCAGCACCAAAAACAAGTGTAGGCAGAGTTGGATACACTGTGTTGCAAAATGTGTTGATCTTAACATGAAAACTGTGCTGGACCAGATCCATTCTAGATGTAACCTTATTCACAGGTAAAGTAACACCAGAAGTGAAGTTGGCACACATCAGGAGATGCGTGTCACCTAGTAATTATCCAACTGACAACACAGAGAAAAATGCATGGGAAGGATGTGGTTCTAAACTCAGTCTCTCCTCAGCATATGAAAGTCTTCAAATATTTGCTCTTAGTTATCCTGCCAGCTAGTTGGTGTTTAACCCTAATTTACCTGCATTCCTGGCCCAACACTGCTAATTTCGTACAGGCAGGCAACGCCTGAAGTGTCAGAGGTTCTGCTCACAACTGCAGGCATTTGGTGTGTTTCAATAGAATGTTGTCACTTGCCTCATAGCCAATCTCTCTCTCTAAATATAGGTTATGTACATAACTCCATGTGAAGGAAAAAAATAAACACTTGAGCAGAACCTGAGATAGTTGTATTAATTCATCTAAGTACTTTGGTCTGCAGTGTTTAATATAGCAACAGCTGAGGATGAAGTGTCAGCTGAGAAGTTCCATTAGCATCGCCAGGTGCCCGTATGGCAACTCCACACATCTCTTTCTGAATGGCTGTAACATTTTTTCTCACTGACAGCTATGGGATGTCTGTCGTAGTTCCACGTGCATTGGACCAGTGCTCAGCAACATGCTTTTGAACTGGGGTTTGTAAGAACGGAGTGTGTTCTATGGGCACTTTTCTTATGCCAATGCCAAGACTGATGATAGTCAGAACGAGGGGAGATTTATGTTTGATAAATCCTTTTCAAAAACAGTCCGTTTCTGGATATAACCTCTTGAATGATAAGAAGTCCTCTGATTGTGACTTTTGTAGGAAGTGAGAGAAATCTTCTACATATCACTGTAGTGGCATGCTGAAATGACATACTCTAGTAATGTAGGGGCCTATTTTGAGCCATTTCATACTACTGAGCTAAGCTCTACTTATCAAACATAAAACTGGTTCAGTGCCATGTCCATATTCTTTAATTGCTGCTGTACACATTTAGGGGAGCGTTGCTGAAAGTCACATCCAGAAAGAATGAAACCTACTTCCTCGGGCAGGCTCAATTAGCAGAGGTTCTCAAGTGAGTTTATTGTGTGGTTATTTGTTGTGGGGTTTTTTTGTTGTTTTTTTTTTTTTTGGACTTTAAGTCTTCTTTCTACTGGGAAATCTCTGCATTATATATAGCAAAAGTACTGTGCTGAAGGGTGGAGTCATTTGTAAGAGGTCATTAAAACAACGTGTTTCTTTCAGTCACTGCTGTAAAATCAGGATCTTCAATTCAAAAGATAGCATAGGGTGGCAATTACCTGCCTTAGCAAGATTCCCTGTTTGAAATTATTTGATTGTCCATAATCTCCCTCTGAATAACCACACAGAGAGGAATAAGCGCTGTTTTAAAGGAAACTGGTCTATGCTGCTCAAGGATTGACCAGCAGGTTGGCTGCATGGCATGCACTTGTCTGCAGCGCAGCCCCTCATTATCTTTTCCTCAGCAGCCAGATTCGTGCTCATCCTCCTGGAGCCTGAGTCTGGCTTCCCTGAGATCTGGGAAGGATCCCCAGCTCTGTACACCTATTGAATGATATTCTCAATTAAGGAATCTGGACACACAAATCCCCACAAGCCTTAGCATTTCTGTAAGCAAATGGCTTCTTGCACAGTCAGTTGAGATCAAGCTGGATTTGTCAGCAGTCCACAGATGCCCCAGCAATTCAGAAGGACTGATCTGATCCTTTCAGTAACCAAAACAACCAGATACTCTGCCTGTACGTGTCAGGGGGAAACTGAGGGTTCCTAATGAAGAAAGATCCAGTGGAGAAGTAAGCAGCTGTAGACAGCAAAGCATTATCTAGAAAATCTTCTGGATAACTTAATTAGATTTGACTGAGCAAAACACACGGCCAGCTTCTGCTGAACAGCAGCCAGTGTTGGGAAGGGAGGGAGGAGAGCAGGGGGTGAGCTTTCATGAATTCCTGTAGGAGGCAGATACAGCAGAGATGAAAAGAAACCAGCAGAAAAGTGACGGAGATACTTGTATTTTGATGAAGATATTTAATCTAAAGGTGCCAGGTTTTCTGATGTTTCTCCACAATGAGACGTAGTGTAAAACTAAGGGAAAGGTGCTGAAGATTTCATTACATGACATTGGCGAGAGGGAGGAAGTTACAGATCACCTCTTTTTGCCCATTTCCTTCCCCTCCTTCCTCCCCACTCTGTGCAGCAGTGTGCTTGGTGCGTAGTGAATTCAAGTGGGGATGCTCTGTTCTTTCAATGCGGCATCAAAGACACAATACAATTTGATAAGGTATCCGGGTTTGTTGCTGCTCTGGTTTTGCTGTGAGACTCCAGG
Organism: Numida meleagris; assembly: GCF_002078875.1. Lineage (NCBI taxonomy): Eukaryota > Metazoa > Chordata > Aves > Galliformes > Numididae > Numida > Numida meleagris. The sequence continues at coordinate 22,372,072 of NC_034412.1, read as the reverse complement.
TTGCTGTGACTCAGTATAGGTCCTTTTAGAACCAGCTGGAGATCTGGTTCTACATACTTTGCTGCATGTACAATTCTTAATTTGCTTCAATATGAAAAACAGAGGTACGTCCACTGAAATACAGAACTTTTGGAACATTCTAGAGGAACAGAAAACATCCTGCGGAAGCTGAGGTTGCACAAAGCCTTTGTTCACTCGTATTATTTTTTCAAGCGTAGCTTTCCACACTTGTGCCAGATGATTTGGCTCTTCTTCATCATTCTTGTCTCTTCATAATGCTTGGATCAGCTTTTCAGTGGACATTATTTTTTTCTTGTGACTGTCAGGAGGCAATCTCCACACCAGGATGGATTTTCTGTCTTCCTGACTCTCTTGCTGGCTGGCCGTGTGCTTTTCTCCTCCTCTGCATTTTGTCTACTCATCTTGTGTTTTACTTTGCTCCCTCTTTTCCACCTCAGTTCTAGCTCCTCCTGCCAGTCATTAGATAATCTTCTTCGCTTTGTGCCAAGCTCCATTCTTTTAAGTGAGTCTTCAGAAAGTGGATCTGGTCCTCAAAAACACACACAATTGATAACACATGCCAAAACTGTATTTTCATTGTGACACTTTGAAGATGTTTGTTTCAATGATTTTTGAAATGTACATAGCCACAATCCTGGGTATGCATAAAAATATAATCAGTGAAACAAACAGATGTGCTTCAGCACCAGGAGGAAGAATCATGATCCTTGTGTTCCATAGTCCTGACAATACAGATTCTTGTATGATTCCTCTGGTGCTTGTATTCTGCTGTCACCACAGTTGGGTTAATTAAATGAGGTCTCTGCCATAGGTCTCTAAATGCTGTGTTCAAGGCCTGGGAGGGGGAAAGGGCTACAGACCGTGGAATCATCATGGTTGGAGAAAATCTTCAGATCATCAACTCCAGCCACCAACCTGACCTGCCAAGTACCTGTCGCTACAAAATTAGAGCAGATACATAGGAGTAAGAGCTGAAGTAACCTTGTGTGACCTTGTGTACATTGTACTTGCTAGCCTGTTGTATGTGCTGTACTCCTGTGCTTACAGTAGAGATCCCTTTTAAAAACAGGGTGGGTTCGACTTTATATTATCCATGGCATGTTATTTCCATGCTCCAGACAGCCCACAAAGCAAGCTTTGAACTCAGGCACACCGAGCTTTGGGAAGCTTCAAGCCTTGGGTTTCTAAACTGTGCATCAGAGAAACACAGCTACAACTGAAAATCATGACATCACCCATAGAAGAACTGAGACCTCGGAAGAAGCACAGGCTGTACCTGACTCACAGTTTTTAACTTTCGGTCACAGTGAGGGCTCACCACAGTCGTGACCTTCATTACAAAACCCTGTCTTTACAGTCTGGTTCTATTAATTCCCTATGTTGTATTTCACAGATGATTTTAGTTAGGAAGATTTCCTAGGAAATCATTAGGCGATTTCATAGGAAAGCAGTGACTTTCCCCATCGCTACTGCCATCTTTCCTCTTCCTGGGGCTGTTAATTTGCTGTCACTTCTCTCTTAATCATTTCACTGAGAGCAAGCAGTTCTGAAGAAGCAAACTGGCTGACCTAGCCTTCCTACGAGTTTTCAGGTCTGAGCAATTTGCCCCAAATCTATGCTTGCTGAATAATTTTGGTGCCCATGGCAATGGTGCTTTTTTGATGTAGACTTTCTGATATCTGTTAACGTGTGAACTCCCACAAGTGCATAAGTTGAGGAGTTGGTAGATTCCCTGTCCTTTTTCCATAGAAAAACTTGCTCCTAGAGAACTGATCTTTGGGCTCTCCACCTGTTGTCAGATGTGTTAGGTACCTGCCAAAAACTCCTCTGGGGCATTACTCATCACTCAGTGCTGACAGATGCCCCAGCTCCACGAGGAGCAGACTGCACCCAGCTAGCAGAGCTGTGGGGTGCCGGGTTCAGGACAGGGTACACTGCTGTAGGAACAAAACCCGAAAGCAGAGCCAAAAGCTGAAAATCCCCTCTCTTCTCCTGAAGGGGCACTTTCCACCTCCCAGGCCTCTGCTGGGACTCCTGGGCTCCCAGTTAAGACATTTTCCCCACAACGATCTGGCAAAGCGTTTTACGATTCGTCTTTCTGCGTTTTCCCACCACACCCGAGGGAAATCGGAGCCTGCGGTTTAAGAGCCGGACCGCGAGGCAGACAGATGGGGCTCACCGCCCGCTTTCAGGACGTCCTTCCCGAAGGGCAGAGGGGACCACCTGCTCACCAGGTGTTGCCGGCGGTGCCCGCTCGCCCCGCGGCCCAGACGCTGCAGCCGGGAGCCGGGTGGAGCAGAGGCACCCCAAGCCCGCGGGCAGCTCCCGGGGCCGGGCCGCGCTCTGCCTCTGACGGGCTGCGGATCTCCGGGCGGCGCCGCGCCCGCGGCGGGGACGCGGGGCGGTGGCGCGGGGCGGAGCGTGGGCCCGGGGCGGGGCAGCGCCCCGCGCGGGATTGGCGCGGCCCGGCGTGATGCCACGTCCGGCGGGGGAAGCCCTGCCTCGCTCGGGAGCCTCCCCGCCCGCCGCCCGGCTCGGCGCGCAGGTGGAGCGGTGCCGGCGCGCAGGGAGCGGTGCGGCGCAGCCCGGCCCGGCCCAGCGCAGCCCGGCCCAACAGCGAGAGCAGCCCCGCAGCGCGCCCCGCTCCGCCCGGCCCGGCCCGGCCCGGCCCGGCGGCGGCCGCAGCCGGCAGCATCGCGGCGGGACCGCCCGGGGATGCGGCCGCGCTAAGAACAAAAGCCCTCTCCGCGGTCACGCTTCGGGGTTTCAAAGCGCGGCAGGGAAGGGACCCGGCCCGGCCAAACTTGGATCGCTGACCCTTCCGCGGAGTCGCCGCGGCGTCCGGACCGAGCTGCCCGGCTCTTCCCCGCACGCCGCGGGCAGTGCCCGAGAGCCCGTCGCCCCCCCGCCGCCAGCCGGCCCGCCGGGGCTGTCCGGACCCCGCTCCGCCCGGCGCCGGGGCCCCCGCCGCGGGACCTTGGCTTTGCCCTTCGCACGCCAGGTGGCGGGGCCAGCGGAGAAGGATGCGTTTCTTCCCGTGGGGATTTTGGCTGTTGTGTGTCGCCTCCGCCCCGGCTCGCGGTGACAGCGGCAGCAAGGCGAGGAGCTGCGCGGAGGTCCGGCAGCTGTATGGGGCCAAGGGCTTCAGCCTCAACGGCGTGCCTCAGGCCGAGATCTCCGGTGAGTCCCGCGGGGCGGAGTGGGCTGCGGCCGAGGGGCACGGCTCGGGGCGGGCTGGAGTTCGGAGCGAGAAGTCGGAGTCGAGCGGTTCCTGCCGAGAACCCCGCTCCTTGCGGCGTCCCTCAGCCCGTCCTGGGGGTCGGCGCGGTGCGCGCGGGTTTGTAGCGGCGGAGCGGGGGGACGGGGTGCGCGCAGCGTCTGCTCCGCGCCGTGCGGGGCACTTTCATTGTCTCTTCTGCTTTGAGCACGATTGAAAGGGTTTCGGCATTTGCGTTTAGAAAACAGAGTATTCAAATAGAAATGGGACTTGGAGCTGGAAAATACCACAAGGTTATGGGAGAGGAGGATCGCTTAACTTAGTCTTTCGGATGGGCAGCAAACCCATAAAGGGCATTTGTCAGTAAAAATGAAACGGGAGAAAGACGCCTGTGTGTCAAGTTTGTGCAGCGCAGAGGGAAAGCTGAGCAGCCTGCATCGGTGTGTGCGTTTGGTTTTCTGGCTGCTTTGAGAAATCCTGGATGTTTTCCTTTTCTTTACAGAAAATCTGTGAATTAGCAAAGAATACTCCAGGTTGGATTTATTGGTGGTTTTTGTTTGTTTGTTTTCCACCTCCTCTGTTCACTTCCCTTCCCCCGAGGGACGAAAATAAAAGCTTAGGGCAGATACTGAGGCTTTGTTGTTTTTCTTTTTAATTCACGTAGAAGTTTTGATACACCGACACGTGACCCATAGCTGAGAGTTTTCCCCCCACTTGTGGGAGCTTCCTTCTTCAGGCAAAGCATAAAACATGCAGGCGTACATGCTGGAGCCAACCCACAGGGACACCCCAGGAAGACTGCAGTTTGTAGTTCACATTTAAGCTACAGTACGCTGTATGTTGAGCGTTTCATTGCATTGTTTTCTAGGGAAACAGATTTGGTATCCGACCCGCGAGTGGATAAGGCTGAACCATCTAAGTGTCTCACAAATGTGAACAAATTAAACTACCTTTGTCAAGCTGCAGCCGAGACTGAGTTTCCAAAATAAAAGGAGCAGTCCTTGAGGTGAAGCAGTGGGCAATTTCAAAATCATTTGAGCATCACTATCAATGGAACAGTAATTCCGTTAAGCAAGAAAGTGGCTTCTTATAAATCCGCATCTAGTTATTACAGACACTAATACATTAGCAGTCACATTTCACGTGGGAAGTTCTTGGAAGGCTGGATGTTTGCAGACGCTCGGGACAGCAATGGCGTTGTGTGCAGCAGCAGCACCACAGGGGCAGGCACATGGAGTCCCAGTGCTGTGCTTACAGGTGTCCCAGGTTAGTGGTGTGTGGAGCGTCTTGTCCCCTCCAGCTGCTGCCATTCAGAAAGTGACCAAGGACACAAAGATTTCTAGGAACTGGGAGTTTTATTTCTGAAGGGCTTGGAATGTCTCAAGGAACAGTATGTAAAACTGTAGCATCTAACTGGGCAGCTCTAGATGTTGCTTTTCAGGGAAATTATAGATAAAGGCTGTAAAAAAAAATGAGGAATACTGCCTGGTCAGTAATATAAAGTACCTAGGGGAAAAAGGTTCTATCTATCATCATCAGCAGGTCTCTGTTATTAGCCCAGTCTTGAAATTGCTAATGGACTTGGTGATTTGCATAGGTAATTATTTTTTGTACCTCCTTGCTGATAAATATCCAGGAATGCCCTTTTCTGTTGGTGTAGTACTCACCCAGTGCAGTTAAAACCTTGGAGCGCCTGAACAGGAGCCTCAGAAATATGCCTGCTGGAGTACAGTGCTGTGTGCGGCCTGTGCTTTGCAGCAGCTGCGCAGGTAGCACAGGAGGTAGCTCTGATTTTGCTGTCTCCAAAAGGAGGAATCTCAAGACCTTCACGTGGTGTCCCTGCGTGTAAGTACGGTATCGTGCAGTTCATAATCCCCCATTCTATTGGACCACACACATTGCTGTCCCACCAGCCCAGCCACAGAGCCCATCCGTGTGCTGCTCGCCACCCCAGGACTTGGGTTCCAAGGGGTTTGTGTGTTCCAGCTGAAATGGCCATCTTTGTGTTGGTTTCAGCTTATTTATTATGTGCTTTACACCTTCTAGTCTGTATTCTTTGTTATGATTTAGGAGGATGATGAGTAACATGAAGTCTGCACAGCTCAGCAGAAAGCAGTTCCTGCTGATGGTGGTACCGATCGGTTGCACCATGACATGGTTTTTAGCCGGGTAGCAGATCAGTATCTGGTTCAGGAATAGGCTCCTGGCGTACCACATTTCTCACAGATCACGTAGACAGGGCTGCCTGTTTTCTGCTGATGATGTACATATTAACACGTCCAAGCGCTTTAAATGTGTCGGGTACCGTTCTTAGTGTGTTTCGGGAATGTAGAAGGTGTTATATCTCATTACGTTGAAGTCCACGGCAAAGTTCCCAAACATGAAAGAAGCATCTGCTCATATTAGTAATCCTGACAGGCCCACATCCACTCAATTCTCAGGTGCAGATCTGCACAGGAGAAAGTTTCTGGTGCTGGGGGAAGTGCTCCCTCCCACTTGGGTTTGGGAAAGTTACCCCATGTACTTCCCTACACCATACTAACTCGAGCTAAGTTTTCCTGTGTGCAGAAGTGTTCCCACCCACTGGCTGGGTGACCCACAGCCCCCTCCCGGGATTCCTGAAAAATACAGGAAAACAGTTCAAGATCTACCAGTTCTTCTATTTTCTCTTCATTCCTCTGGCAAACATCTGTTTCTGCTTTCTCGTGTTCTTGCTACCCATGTGCCATTGCTGGACCCCTGCACTGTGACTGAGGCTGTACCTCTGGGCATACCTGTTCGGGCCTATGCTAGAGGGCTGGTCTTCCTGGGCTCACAGTGAGGTTTGTGATGAGAGAGAGTGTCCCTGCAGAGAGTTCTGCCTTCTGGGAGAGCATCCAGCTGTCACTGCGGCCTTGCCGGCGATCTTAGCATAGCTGATGGAGGATGGGTGATGCTCTGCAGTGTTTCAAGCTGAGGAGTTCTACTTTGTCCCAGAGAAGACTTAAGAATTCTGATTTGACGTGGATGTGCTTGGCCCTTGCTTTGACTTGTTCATTGCTGTGATTAATCCTTAGGCCTACCGTACTCTCAGGTTGAGCTGCTTGACATGGAGATGAATATAATGCACCAAAAGAGGAGGGTGCGGAAGAAACCCAGGCAGCACCGCTGCTGATCCAGTTAAGTATCTCGGGATTGTGTTTCCCTGGTTCCTTTGCTGAATGGAGGTCAAACAATTTGTTTTCGTCTTCTGGTCCTTTCAGGCTGCATATTTCTGTTTTGTAAAGAAAACATTGTCAAATGCATGTGTAAAAAGTCGTTTGGAGGAATGTTAGAGAAGTAAAGAACAGGTCTGGCTGCAAGGCTGGACTTGATGAGGCTTTTGGAGTGTGAAGAAGGTAATGGAAGCCAATACTGGAGAGCATTTTAAATTCTGGCAGCTGCAGTATGAAAGGCATAAATATGGACAAACCTGTGTCTGTAGTACAAAAAATAAAATCAGGGGCTCCTTCACATATCCAAGGAAGGATATGCGCCACGAGACTGAAAAAGGAGCCTCTCTGAGGTTGTGGTTGGGCTCGGTTTGTAATCATGCGGAGCAGGAACAGCGGCTCAAGGCTAGCTGCTGTGTGGGGAACTCCTGGATGCAATCCCAGCCTGTGTACGCTAATGGACTTAAGGACAAATTGGAAAAGCCTTTTGAGCCATCTGTGTTTGAAACATTATTCTTGGTGAATCAAAGCACACTGAATTTTGAGAAGTCCTCCATTTGGCAAATACGTTGGTGTTAATGTTGGAGTAGGCTTTGCTTGATCTGTGCATCTCCCTTGCCATATAAATTATGCAAGTTTAAAATAAAATATACATATTTATATACATTTTGTTATTGTGTTGTCAGTGCAGAATGTATGCATACAAAACAATTTATGAAAATCAGATTTATGGAGAAAAATGGGCTCCCTCTAGTGGCTTGTCGTGCCTCGGAGCAGCACGTGCCGGTGCGCCGGGAGCTCACCGCAGCTACGTTTGAAATTTGGAAAGCTTTATATTTAGATATTCTTTAGCGTTTTCTGTTGGTGATATTTTTTGGAGAATCTGCTTCTCTGTCACTGCGATACGGATGACTAAGCTCTCATCACATAATTATCCTTATCAGCTTGTCTGACAAAACTATTTCAGCAGCTTCTCTTGTTGGTGAAGCAGAAAGTGATTAAGAGTGATGTTTCCCAGAAAATGTGTGTTCCTGTATAGCCAGAGATACCACATGCCAGCAAGCTGCGGCGCTCCCATTGGCTCTGCCTTTCCCATGCTTGCCCTGTTGGTGCTCAGCTTTGTTTAAAAGCTGATGCCAGCTGGTGTCTTGATGTGCCAGATGCATTTGGTAGGAGATGCACGGCTTCTGGCAGGGCTTGTGAAGCGGTTGGTTTAATGTTCTGTTACTGTCGGTGCAATTGTCTCACGTTGAGGGGACAGGATAGATGTATTCCACTGGGTAATTTCAATAATTAAGTGTGCTTTGACTTAACCAAAGAAGGGAGGGAGCTGCTAACTTGATTATTAAAAATGTCTGTTTAGAGCCAGAGGTGTTATTTCCCTTGCAGGTCATAATGACTGCTGCAATGAGGGGGCATGGAGCACCTACCTATCAACAGCAGCTGGGCAGAGGCTCTGCACCCTGCCTGCTGCTGCCTGCTGGACTGGGGAGGGGAGCATCACACTGTATCAGGTGCAGTACAGAAGGCGAAGGCAGGATGGAAGGACAGCCGCTGCCCCAAAGAGCTGTTGGTCCGAGGAGGGCTCCTGGCCCTGCTGCGATCCTGCTGCTGTATGAGGTGCAGTGCTGTGGTTCAGTCCCCTCGCAGCAGTCTGTAAACCGGTTTATTTTTCTATAAACACTGTCCCACGTGTTGCTTTTTGTTCCTGTAGTGAGCAGACTGCCTTCTGCAGGGGATGGTGGCAAGATGGCACGCTGCCCTGGTGCTCAGTCGGCCCTGCTGGCACTGCCTGACTTCTGTTCATTGAGCACGTGCAGCCATCAAGTGCAATTGCTTTCCTGCCCATAGTTTCCAGGACAGTACATGCATTTGTTGCTGCTGCTCAGACAAGCAGTAACACAAGCCCTCCTGAAGCTTTCTTCATGGAGCACCCCATCCTGCAGTGGTAGGGTGCGCCTGCAGCTCCCTGTGCTGCCAGCTGCCACCGTGATGGGTGCAGAGGGCCTCCCATGTCCCCTGTGTTCTGTGCTGCAGCAGGCGTATAACAAAGGGGCAGTCACTTCTGGTTTTCCCATCCAAGAGTGTCTCCTCAGCTTGATGTTCTTTCAACAGAGAGTCAGAAGCACTACTTCTGGTGGAGTGACAACAAAGTGAGGGGGGACAATTGATGTTGGCTTTCATCCACCCTTTCCAGACTGCTTGCAGAGACCATCTTTCTAAAAATCCTAAGCAGGTGCCTCTTTGTTCCTAGTTAAGTAAGTTAGGTCAGAGTTGCGCTGTGTTTTTCAACGCTTATCCTCCATGTGCTTACTGCCTGACCCCAGTATGAGAGGGGAAGAGTGGTTCCATAGCAGTTTGGGGGGGCAGAGGCACCTCCGTTTGTGTGGTAGCATGGAACAAGATGGGGCTGAGACTCTTTGTCCTCAAATCCTCCTGGAAAAAGTTGCTTTTGTGCTTTCCTGTCTGTTCAACATGAACTGTTAGTGTCCTCCTGACAGCTGTGAGAGTAGTTCTGTTTCATTATGATGGGATGAGACTTGGAGAAGTGGGACCCCAAAGGCTGCAGGAAGCAGCAGAAGATTGAAGATTATTCCATTGTCCTTTGTAGTTTGCAGAAGGTTGCCTTAGATGCCATTGATTTAGAAATAAAATACAAAATTTTGTGGAAGATAAGACTTTCTTTTCCTTTTTTTTTCTTAACTTTACACATGTGGAGGACAGAATGCCCTTCCTGTGATGCCTTGCCTATACATTTTGATGCTTTATTGTTCAGAATGTTATATCCCTGACAGGTGAAACCTGTCTTGAAGTAACACTTGATTCCCAGGGAATTGGGTTACCTCCACTCCACATTGTTTTGCAAAAAGTAGCCAAGCTTTAGACTGTAGGCACCTGAAATGCTTGCTTCTACGTGCCAGGGCTGTGAGCTGGGTCAGTGGTGTGCCCAGTAGTGGGCTCCTGTTTTACTTGGGATTTTTCAGACATGGGAACCTTTCTTCCCCATATGATTGGAAGAAGAGGGTTATGCTGTAAGTTATCCACAGTGCCCTAGCTCTGTGTTCTAGAAAATACATTAATCACAATTGTGTTGAATGTGCAGAGATTATAAAACTAATTTGTTTGTGCCTCTTCATCTGCAGTGCAGTGTGAATCAAAAGAACAGAACTGCCCAGCTGTTATGAACTCCTCTGCTATCAACATGAGTAAAACACTTGTTAAAATTGCTATGCATTCTTCTGATGTATTAAAACAAGAAAACAAGTTTTACTGCGTTTTTTCAGAGCAATGTGATAGTACCTATATACACAGTCAATCTTTTATATGACTAAAATGAAATTCTCTATGACAAACAGTTTTGGCTTGCAAAAAGATTGGTATTTTATGGGACTGTAAAACCATGCTGTGTAATTTAGTTGGCGTGTTTCCACTAGCGTTACCCAAGTCTCTTACCTCTCAACTGGTGCGGACTGGCGTATTTCTAAAATAGGAATGTTACGTAAATTCCATTGGTGATAAATTTTTGTTCATAAATAAAAATGTTGTTAAGTGCCTTCAGAAATTAAGATTAATCTTACATTTTTAATATGGATCAGAAAGAAGGTACCTCTGTCAGTCTCTTGTGCCTTCTGCTCATGGTGCTGCGGTGAAGTCTGCAGAGATCTGGCTGTACAGATGGGCCATGCTCTGGCCCTGGGGTGAGGGTCGAGCATGGCACGGGGCAGCACGCAGGTGGTGGTGCTTTGTACCACCACATCTGGTCTCTTTCTGCTGCCTCCCAGCAGTGCAGTGTGAGGATGGCTGGAGTGGTCCCCATCTGGATGCACATTTTCATTGTGAACCTGGAAAAGCCCCTCTAGTTCTTTCCAGCAGTTTCCTCTACTGTAAACTTAAACAGGATGTGATAGCGTGGATGACTCTGGGAAAGTTTTGTTTGTTAAGCTGTGGATGGGGTCCCAAGATATGAGAGCACCTTAGGAGAGCAGCAGTGTCTCCCAGTGCAGCTCCTTGGCTGTGCACAGCTGCATGAGCTTAAAATAGTTGTATAACAGTTTATATTTCTCAAACATCTGCTTGGCTCTGTGACAGAATACCAAACTTGCCCTGCAGAACTCTCACTCCCCTCTTCATTTGTGGGAGGTCTCCCAGAGGCTCGGATGTCAAGGGGGAAGGAGGGGTGTTTCTGTAGGGAGGCTCTCTGAGGCCTGGCCGTCCTGCAGTCCCATCTGCTGTGAATTTGGGGAAGAGCTGCACAATACTGGGAACCTGTGTGTAGGAGTCTCGCTGATAGGGCACAGGCCCCAGGGGGCTGCAGCTCTGTCCTTCTGAGCGGAGGGTGGCTGCTGGGCTGTGGGGCAGAGGGTGTGCTGTGCAGGTCAGAGAAGTGCTCCAGTTGGCTTTTGCCCTTTCATCTACTACTAGCATACACCATCAATTAAGCCCAGATAAGCAAAATTGATGATATGACGTTACATAAATACATGCATGAATCTCTGTAACACATTGGGTAGCAGAGTCCCTGGGCGGGGAGCAGGGCAAGGTGCTCGTTCCTCAGTGCTGCCACAGAACTGCTCCCTCAGGGGAGTGGTCACACAGGCTGTGCCATGGCCGCCTGGGTGAGCCTTTGTCCTCCTTGGAGGCTCTGTGATGAGGTCAGTGACTGTTGGACTTGCTGTGTCTTGGGAAGCTGCACTTGATTTTATTTGATCTGTTAATAGTAAACATTGACTGAGTTGCCTCTGCTACGCACTGATCTCAGGGACAGGAAAGGTTTGGATGTGGAAAGTGTGGCTTAGATTCTACTGTGTGCTAGAGCTCGGTTTGGTGATGGTATGTGATAGGCGTGGGGAGCTGGAATTGGGCGTGGATGAGAGGGGCAGTGTGCTGTGAGTGGCTCTCTGGGCTGTTTACCTGGTGAGCATCTTACTTGGTTAGCTGCGGTGTGAGAGAAGTGAGTTTCACTGGCAAATTCCTTGTTTAGGTAACTGTGCCTGTGCCATGCAGATGTCTTGTATCAGGATCACTGCCTGTTGCTGATGAGTTTGCTGCTCCATGGAATGGAACTTTCAGGGGAAACATAAAACAAATGTTGACAGCACTTCTGTAGGGCTAAATTAAAGTGAAATTTTAACGAGTAAATCTTCCCAGGTGCTAGCCAAAAGTACTCTGTGACTTCGACCTTGTTCAAATAGAGATCAAATACCTTCTGATACTGGGCACATTTCCATTGAAAGCCAGGAAAGAAAGCCACTGTGTTTAATTGCAGTATTGTTTGTCCCGGTATCCCGGATCAGCTGTCTAGGGGCTTGAGTTGTGCCTTAATAAGTAGCATGGCCGCTACTGTTTGTGTTACACTGAAGCATTTTCTCCTGTCACAGTCACAAATTAATTAAAATTTTTCATAGTTACCAATACACTATGTGACAGGGTTTAGGACTAGCATTCCTAAATATATCTGCTGATCTGTGTATATCCAGCAACACAGTGTCTTGTGTTATCCTGCTATCACTGATTGCTTTGAGCATGTCACATCACTAAGGCCAGTATCTGGAGCACGGTGTCTAGTTTTGGGCTATGTGTAAAAGAAAGGTGTGGCTGTACTGGGACAAGCCCAGCAGAGACCACCGAGATGGCTGGGGTGCTAGATAGAGTACGTGATGTACAAGGGGAAGTGGTGAAAGCTGGGTCTGTAGAGCATTCAGGAGTGAAGGCTGGGAGACAGAAGGCTGGGGGAAATCATGCTGTGATCTCTAACTACTGAACAGGCCTGAACCAAGAAAATGGAGCCAGTGCCCTGCAAAACGGTGCAAATGCTGCAGTTGTGTCATGCAGATAGATTGAGATTATGCATAGGTAAAGCTTCACCATTAATGAAGGTCTTCAGAGAAGGAAGAGTGAAAGGAAATCCTTCCAGTTCTCCCCTGCAGTGGTTGTATTTTCTGAATTTACTTGTTAGCTAATGAAATATAACATCTAGTGAAATTGAGGAGGAGGAGGAGAAATGTTCTCCTATATAAGACAAAACTTATCCTGGTACTCCAGATATGTGAGTTCAGTTTTGTGCTTTGGCACACATCTGAGATGACCTTGGGCAAGTTGCTCAATCTCTCTGTATCTCCAATCCCGATCTGTGCATTACTGTCTTTAAATTATAATATCTTGTTTTTGTAATTTGTCTTTAAATTATATACTCTTGGAGTACATCTAACTGTTTCACGATATTTCACTGTACAGTACTTAGCACAATGGGACCATAAATCTTCATCAATCCTGTGGTACATGAATGATAAACAGGAGCGGCATAATTTAGGGCCACGCTCTGCCTTTGTTGCTCATTATGGATAAAGTCATTTTTTTGGTTTATTAAAATGCTGTGCTGTTCAACCTAACAAGATGCATGGGCCTCACTGAACTGATTTTTATGAGCCCATTGGCTCCTTTTTTTTTTTGGAAGCAGAAGAGTTTGTTTTTAATTTTACCTTATCATTACTTATTGATTACAGGTACCTAAACAATTTACTTAGCAGATCATGTAATAATAAATTCCTTTAACTTCTTTCAGTTTAATTATTGTCAACTCATCATTTAGTGTTTAGTTCAAAGGATAATGAATTCTGTTCACCGTGAGGTAGAAGAGAGTTGAACTGCAGAACAAGAGCTGGGTCCTGTAGTTCTTCTGAGGATAGAAGCCAATGTTGCGGAGTCACTGAGTGCTGAGCTCGAGGTTAGAGCCAAGTGCTGGTGTGAGCTGGTATGTCTGCAGTGTGTGTGTGTGTGTGGAGCAATGTGTAAACCAAAGTTGAAATTTCTGCTTGCTCTGGGCCCAGGCTGTGTGTCAGTCCCACAGCTGTTGCACAGGAATTTGAAGGAGGATGAAAATACTACCAGGCCTTCCCCTTACTGCTGAGCTGCTCCACTGGAGATGTTTTCCCACTCCTAGGGAAAGAGTTCTCTTTGTGCCATGTCCCCCACAAAAGCCCTCTGAATGCGAATGACATTACCTGCCATTTGTAGACAGAGAAATGCCACTTGCCAAATTTGCAGATCGCAGTTGTGTTGCTGTCAGCTTTGGCAGTTACACAGCTTCTGGAAACACTAATGAAGGCAATCTGCTTTTAATTTAAAATCCTCCCTGAAGAAAAAAATAGCTGGCAGTGGAGGGATCCGGCAGTGTCCTTGTGTGAAACTCCTCTTACCTTGTTTTCTATGGTTTGCTTTAGCCAAGGAGAAACTGTTAATTAAAAAATACTCCTAAAGTAGCCAAATATGCAGGAATGTACTTATGCAACAACTACCTGTACCAGTTCTGCAGTAAATCACTCCTTTGTCTTCATTTGATGAGCAATTCTAATTAACCAAATAAAGATACTGCTTGCTTTGCACTTAATTCAGCGTATTTACTGCTTCTCATATGATTGAAGGATGGAGGATTTTGTTTAGATGATTTTTTTTTTTTCCCTTTGGTTCAATAAGGCCGAGGTGGTCAAGCGGCACAAAGAGGGGAAGATGCTGGAGGAGAACAGGGCCAGGAGTGGCTCCTCCCATTAGGTTGGGCAGGCAGGAGGCAGCATGGGCTGCAGCCTGCCCCAGCATGGTCAGAGGAGTACGAGAAGACAGCATTCTTCACAACACATTTGAATTTTTCTTTAAAGGCGTGTTCCTTGGTTTAGAAGGTACTGAACCCAGTGCTTTGCACAATGGTAAACAGTAAGTGCTTAGAGGAGAGCGTAAGGAATGTGTGTGTGTGTAAAGGATGCGTTTAAAGCTGTAGAAATCAAGGGGCTGGTCAGGGAATGTCAGAAGACTTCTTAGCAAGTGTGAACCCATCAGAATGGCTGGTCAAATCATAGAATTGTAGAATGGCCTGGGTTGAAAAGGACCTCAAAGATCATCTGGTTTCAACCCCCTGCTGTGGGCAAGGTCGCCAATCACTAAACCAGGCTGCCCAGAGCCACATCAGCCTTGCCTTGAGTGCCTCCAGGGACAGGGCATCCACAACCTCCCTGGGCAACCTGTTCCAGTGCGTCACCACCCTCTGTGTGAAAAACTTCCTCCTAATATCTAACCTACATCTCCCCTGTCTCAGTTTAAAGCCATTCCCCCTTGTCCTTTCACTATCCACCCTCGTGCACAATCGTTCCCCCTCCTGTTTATACACTCCTTCAAGTGCCGGAAGGCCACAGTGAGATCTCCCTGGAGCCTTCTCTTCTCCAGACTAAACAAGCCCAGATCCCTCAACCTTTCTTCATAGGAGAGGTGCTCCAGCCCTCTGATCATCTTGGTGGCCCTCCTCTGGACCCGTTCCAAGAGCTCTGCGTCTTTCTTGTGCTGGAGCCCCCAGGCCTGGACGCAGTACTCCAGATGGGGCCTCACAAAACCTGAGTACAGGGGGACCACCACCTCCCTCTCCCTGATGGCCACTCCTTTTTTAATGCAGCTCAGGTTGTAGTTGCCCTTCCAGGCTGTAAGTGCACTCTGCTGGCTCATGTTCAGCTTCTCATCCACCAGGACCCCTAAGTTCTTCTCCACAGGGCTACTCTCAAGGAGTTCTTCCCCCACCCTGTATAAATACCTGGGATTGCCCCAGCCCACGTGCAGCACTTTGCACTTGTCCTTGTAGAACCTCATTAGATTCACATGGGCCCACTTGTCCAGCCTGTCCAGGTCCCTCTGGATGGCTTCCCTTCCCTCAAGTGTATAGACTGCACCGCTCAGCTTGGTGTCATCTGCAAACTTGCTGAGGGTGCACTCAATTCCATCTTCTATGTCACTGATAAAGATGCTGAAGAGCACCGGCCCCAAGACTGAGCCTTGGGGGACACCACTTGTGACCGGCCTCCACCCAGACATAGAACTATTGATCACAACCCCTTGGTTGTGACCAGCCAACCAGTTCTTAATCCACCAAACTGTCCATCCTTCGAATCCATACCTCTCCAATTTGGAGAGAAGGATGTGGTGAGGGACCATGTCAAAGGCTTTGGAGAAGTCCAGGTAGATGACATCTGTCACCCTTTCCCCGTCCACTGTTGCCGTCACTCCATCATAGAAGGCCACCAGATTGGTCAGGCAAGATCTGCCCTTGGTGAAGCCATGCTGGCTGTCTCGAGTCACTTTTTCATCTTGTATGTGCCTTTACATGGTAACCAGGAGGATCTGCTCTGTGATCTTCCCAGACACAGAGGTGAGGCTCACCAGCCTGTAGTTCTCTGGGTCTTCCTCTCTCCCTTTCTTAAAAATGGGAGTAATGTTTCCCTTTTTCCAGTCACCGGGGACTTCACTGGACAGCCATGATTTTTCAGGTATGATGGAGAGCTGCTCAGCAACCACATCAGCCATCTCTCTCAGAACCCTGGGATGGATATCATCCGGCCTCATGGACTTCCATACATTCAGTTTCATGAGAAGGTCTCGGACTTGTTCCACTGTTACAGTGGGGCAGAATCTGCTCCTCTCATCCACACCCAGAGGTTCAGGGTCCTGGCAGACATGTGGAGCCTGACTATCAGTGAAGACCGAGGCAAAGCACTTACTGAGCACCTCAGCTTTTTTCATGTCTGAGGAAGCCAGTTCTCTGTCCTCATTTATCAGAAGAGGAACACACTCCTTGGTCTGACTCCTGCCTATGTACCTGTAGAGCTGCTGCTTGTTATTTTTCACATCCCTTGCCAAGTTCAGCTTGGCTTTCCTGATCTTATCTCTACACATGCAGACAACGTCCCTATATTCTTCCCAGGCTACACAACCCTGCTTCCACTTCCTGTACATTTCTCTCTTATCCCTCAGTTTTAGCTGTAGGTCCTTGCTCAGCCATGCCAGTCACCCGCCTCCTCTGCTCGATAAAAAACCATGATGATCCAGGTAGGTATTTTCATAGGTAATGTTTGATAAAGCACCATTGGCTGGAGCCTCTGTGCCACTACCTGGAGCAACAGAAATTACTTTCTTCTTTTTTTTCTTTTCTCCTTTCTTTAGGGAGAGCTGTCTTTAGGACAAGCAAGGTAAAATCTGAGAGTTGGCTTGTGCTTCTCAATAACCAAGGTATCTATGCTTCAAAAGCACTTACAGGGCCAAACGGTGAAAGCATTTTGTACATTTTAGTGGATTGTAGTGGCTTCTTCAGCACAGCATTTCACGTGTGCAGGAAGAAGTGTTTTCTCTGTTTCACAAGTATTTCACAATGATTTGAAATCTGTATGTTCCTTTCTTTACCACAAGTGAAAAATGAGCAAAGCTGTTCTGCCTGTAGCTGATTGTCCCTTTACAACAATGCTCATTCTGAAAAGGAAGGGGCAGCTAATGAAAATGCTGATTCAACCCAAGGGAGAGTATTGACAGCCTTTGCTGTAATGCAAGAAATTGCTCTAGCAATTGACTTGCAATAAATTTTGCCCTTCCAGTAAGAGCCTGGCCACATGGGTGCTGGAGGAGCGGCACCTGGCACCAAGGGCCATAGCTGCAGAGCTCCCAGCAGCTGCGAAACGGGGCATGGCATTGTAGGGCTGCACATGTACTGCGATCTGCTTAACAGCACTGTCTCCATGCTCCCATCTGCTTTAAGGCTAGACCAGAGGGAGGAAATTCTGGTCTCACTGCCTCCTCTGTGAGGATTTATCTTGGAATTTTGAAACCCAACCTCCTGCTCCATTCCTAAATTTAAATCCACACAGCTTCTGACTGAAGACAGAACCATATGTCAGTGAAGCATTGGGGCACAGCCATCCTCTGTGTATTTATAATCTGCTGTTGCATTAGTAGCTTGCTGTAGAAAAAAGAGCCGGAAGAGAAACCAGCATGGTGAGGCACTTTTTGGGATGCTTAGTCTGCTCTCCCATTAGGCAGTTAACCTCTGCTGTGTCTGCAGACGAGTGGTGTGGAGGTGCTGGGTGGCTAATCCAGAGGTCACCTGCAGTAATCCAAAAGCATTCCTCTGTTCTGTGGAAGTGCCATGCTTTCAGAAGCAGCCATGGTCGAAAGCACTGCCACACAAAGGAAGGCCCATGCACAAGAAGCTCCCCGCTGCAGCAGAGCCTTGGGACTGCTGGCCAGGCCCATCTTTCCTGGTCATCTTGGGGAGGGGCAACTGTCTAACAGATGGAGAAAATGTGTTCTGGTAATTAGCTGGTGATGGGCTCCTCCCAAGCAGTGAAGGTCTGTGTTTTTTTAAATTAGCTATTTAATATGTTTGTGCAGTGGCATGCCTAACTAACGTGCAGTTACCATGAGTATACATACAAATGGCAGTAATGGATACAGATGGCTGTAATTACCCATGTTGATTTCTGCAGTAATCACGCATGCAACACATCAAGTTGGGCTTAAAAATGGTTGTGTGGGGTAATTTGTTTCCCACCCCACTCCCGTGCTGTGTGTGAATGTGCTTGTGTGACCATCCTCTTTGTGCTTGGACCAGCTGCTGAGACAAGCATTGTTTTTCAGTGGGTGTGCAAGAGACTCAGGTGCAATGAAGAAGGCTGATTAGCTCTTCTCTGCAGTGTCTTACTTATGGTGCTTTGGGCTATGGATTTTGCCTAATGCCCGTACAGCAGCAGGGCTTGGAAGCTGACTGGTCCCATCTCAGTCTGCCCAGCTATGCAAGCTCTTATAGTGATACCAAGATACCATTAGGGAGGGAGTGTGATCATGGCACCTTTCTGAGGTCTCTCACTTGGTACTCCCCAACACCTACAGATTCTGGAGGGGAGTATCAGCAACTACATCCCTTCCTAATCCATTAATAGACTTCT
The DNA here is from genome assembly GCF_002078875.1 of Numida meleagris. Lineage (NCBI taxonomy): Eukaryota > Metazoa > Chordata > Aves > Galliformes > Numididae > Numida > Numida meleagris. The sequence continues at coordinate 22,353,896 of NC_034412.1, read as the reverse complement.
TGACCATGAGTCTGTCTGGTCTGTTGTCTCACTGGTAGCATACTGTCTGCCTCCACAAAGCCCAATGCAGCAAGCTCCAGAACTGCACTACCCACAGTGTAAAGAAGCACTTTCTTTTGTCTGTCTTAAGCTGAAAAAGAATGCAAACACACATGGCTGTCAAGGTATTATCTAAGGATCTGCGTCCATGACAAGGGGAACAGGCCCGGAAAAAAAAAGAAGAAAAAAAAAATTGTCGGAGGGTAAGGGCTGGCCCCGAGCGGTCCAGCAGCTAAAGCGGCAGGGAAGCCGCGGACCCACACCCTGAAGACAACAAAGGGAAGAGGGGAAAGGTAGGGAATTCGTAGGCGGATCTAAAACAAAACAGCGGCACCAATCTGAGGAGGAACAACTAATTTTACTAAATATATCGAAATTGAGGCCAGTAAAATCATAACAGAGAGAGTTTACAAACTGAGATTCTTAGAGAGTAAACTGCAGGAGGACCATGTGCTTCTCTGCCAGGCAGGAAAGAAGAGACCCCACCTCTCCCAGGCGGCTTCACCACCCCCTCTAATGCAAAGACCTCTGGGGAGTGCACCTCCTCCCCTCCCCCTCGGAGGACCACACACCAAAAAAGGCAGTTTGCAGTAACCAGGGAATTAACTCTTTAACTGCCAGTGCTTTACATGATGTGACGATGTGGAATACTGACAACAGAAATCACAAAACCATGACAATGGCTCTTCTGCATTTGGATCATCTGCCTTAAATGGTTAGGAGCTGTATTCACGAGATAGTTCCAAGGTTTGGGGAGCTGCTCGTGCCCTCCCTTCCCTGGAGAAATGCCCAAGGGGAGGGTATGATACCAGATAGTTGTAGTGGTGCAGCTTTCAAACACAAATGGAGCTGCTCTGAGGGGCTGGGAGATCAGGGGATGTTTTTTGGCCACAGGAGTGGGCTCTGCCAGAAGCTTTTTGCTTATGGAGGGCTCCCTGCAAGCATGGTGATTGAGGAGATGCTTCTCCACGAGGCTGAGCTAGTCTAGGAAATGTCAGAGACAAGTTAGAGAAAGTATTTCTGGGTTTGCTGAGCACTGCTCTAGATAGAAGCACTGAACACCATCTGCTCTGACATAGCCCAGCATGGAGGAGGAGGAGGTCTCCAAACTGCTGCTGCTGCATGTACTGCTGGTGTGGAGGGCAGCAAGCAGGCAGCTCTGCTCCTGGGCAGGGTGTGTAGGTACCTGCCTTGCAGGCTGCTGGGGCAAAGGCTCTGGCAGAATGAAAGCCCTGGGAATATTAATGTGTCTGCACTTCCCTGTGGAATGGCATTAATCTTTGTATCAGGAGACTGCTTCTTTGTTTCCCAGGGTTAAATCTTGAAGGTTTGTGATAGCAGTTAAAAAGCTGGGGGTACAAAGGGAAGCTTAAAGAAGCCTTGCAGGAGAAATTCGTGTCACGAAGTGAATAGCCTGTACACTGCAATGTAATGGAGAGCCAATCTGAGGCTGATGACTTTAGCACAGTCAGTAGTGCAGAAAAGGACTGTAAGTACTTCCAAATCCTATGGTTGTCCTTTCTACAGCAAAAACATCTCTTTTGTGATCTGTTTTTGTCTTTTTTTTAGTAGAAATGGGCCCTGCTAAATATTTACTTTTCAGCTAACACTTTCCCTATCTGGTTAATTTGTTTAGGGCCACGCTTTTTTTTGCTTGTTTGAAGCCTGTTTTGTTAGGCTGCTGGGTAAAGCCTTCCTATTTTGACAGCCTTTTTACTCATTCTTTAAAGCTGCTCTTTGATGTGAGCTTAGAGACAGAGATCTCATTCTTTCTATGGTTTTCCCCTGTTGATCTAAAACCAGTTATGAGTACCACAAACTATTAAAAACAATCTAAGCTAACCTCCCAGGTGACAGATGTTCAGGGCCTATCTCTTATTTCCAGGACTCTCTGTTGGAGCAGGGTTTGCAGAAACAAGCAAGTCTGCTGCTTGATAAGGAAACATGATTGGAGCAGCTCGGAAAGTTGTTTTGTAAAATCCATCTGGAGAGAGGCAGAGTAGCGGGCTGTCCTGTTGAGTTGAATGTACACAGAAACTAATTCTCCATGTAATTGTGCCTATTCTGAATTTGTTTTCTGCAATGTAGCTGATTGTTTTTTGGTTAGTACTGACTTCATTTGTGCTTCAGACAGAAAGAATTAAATCTGACAGGTTATCTCATAAGGATATGGAGTTGGAAAGAACAGCTGGATCATGAAAACCAGTCCTGCAATATCCCACTCAGCCTCATGGACAGAGACTTGATAAACAGCTCTGCATGTCCTCAATTCACCACCAGCCACAAAATGCTGCGAAGGCCAAAACAGAAGAGCTGACAGATGAGATCAAAAGCGTTGCTGGTGTCCTACTACAGATTAGAAATTAAATCATGGAGAACTCCCCAATCTTTCTTAGTGAGACAGCATCTGTGCAGTTCTAGCAGCCTGCGCTCCATGGGACAGAAGGGTACGTTGGTGCACACTAAGGGAGGCTTTCTTCCTGTCTTGTGCTTTTACAACTTTTACAACACCACCATCCTTGACATTAATTTTAAATGGAATTTTATTTTTTCAAATGAAATAGGTAAGTATAATTTTGCCTTAACTGGTGTTGTACAGCTATCTGGCACTGCTCAAATGCCCGTGCTGTGCTGGGGAAGCTGTCTCTCCCTAGGAGTTTGCTGCTCAGAGGTGCTGCTGTAGCTGTGAACAGCAGCAGCTGGGCTGAACTTGGCTGGTTCGAGGCTTGGGCAGGCCAGCGTAGGGCCTTTTAACTCTATCAAATTGAAAGTCTGAATCCTGGGAAATTCAATAAGTGAGGTCTGTAGCTTTACCCTCAGAAGATCTGCCACGCTCTTTCACTCTTGCCTTTTTGGTCTGAATTAAGCATTTTCTTATGGCCAACTTCCTCATATCCCTTGACAGCCCTTCGTGGACATCTGCAGAAGCTGAGATGTTTGTTTGCAGCAGTGTAATGTTTGAGTTGCCAAATCTCATGAGGCTCTTCATCCTTTACACCAAAACGGGTTACTTCCTGAGGCTGCTTGGACACCTCTGAATTTTCTGCCCCGATACCACATTTTCTGGTGCTTTGCCTGTGGTGCCTTCTTCCAGCTATGTTCCCCTGGCAGATTCTGCAAAGCTCCTGGCACCAGCACCTTGCAGGAGGAGGGGGACGTCTCTCCGCAGTGTCACTGGAGCTGTGCAAGTGGGAGCAATGGAGCTGGGCAGCTCTGACAAACGCACCGCAGCCCAAGCATTCCCCAGCGGCCCCTCTTTCCCTCTCAGCTTCCGTGCTCAGCTGCTTGTGGACACGGACAGCTGCTGTTGTCTCAGCATGAATTTTGCTTTGTTTTGTTTTAATCTGTCCACCTCATTTATGTGCCTGAATCAGAGCAGAGCTGTCTGAATATCTAACCACTTGTTAAGATTCTTGTGGGAGTACTTTTGAAAGTCTGGCCCTTGGCTTCTGAACAATCTTTGTCAGCTCATGTCAGATTGGAGAATGAGGTGTCTCTGTGTCGTTTTTCTAACTCTTCCCTTACATTTAGCTGAGCATAAGGATTTTTGGCATTTTCTGCATCAGAGAGCATATCTATAATTCATAAGGAAAAGCTCTCCACCTTGTCCAGGCTGGGAGTTAACAGTTCCTTTTAAAATGTACTTCTAAAATGCAACCTGATCATAGATCCTAACCTCTGTTTGAGTTCTCAAGGCTGTCACTTTGCTGGCATAAACACCAATCCACCAATCTCATGCAAAGAAACCCCAAGTCTAGACCATTGGGTGCTGCTGCTTCCTGCATGTCCAGATCATAGGACAGGGCTTCCCAACTGACTGGCTGTCTGGGTTCCTCTGCTTTCAGCCCCACCAGGGCTGCCCGCGTTGCACAGGGACCAGCTGTGAAGGCCTTTTGGCAGGACTGACGAAGTGAAAATCCTGCTTGTCACACACAGGGGCCAGGGGTTTGAGCCTTCTTGAATTGAGCTGTGAGGCAAGAAAATGCACTAATGGTTCTGGAGGCAGAAATCTCTGCAATAGAGTCAAGCCATGGGTTTGCAGTTTCTCTGGTAACTTTGAGCAGAGCACAATGTCAGTCCTTGTGCTTCTGCTACATCCTCTTGCATACATGGCTCATACATACCAGCGGCTTCACAGGCTTTGGGCTGATCATGGTGACACGGTGGGCACGTGCTTGTGGCTCTGCACCTGTGCGAGATTGAGTATGTAGGATCTAACCATGCTAATGGCTTCTGTCTCTAATAGAGGTATGTGGTGGAAAGAGATAAAATAGCACTTCGTGCTTGTGTAAGGGAAGGTGAGCAATAGAGTGCTGAGAGAACGTGAAATTAAAGATTCACCAAATGAAAATTGCTCTTTGCCAGCAGCCCTGCCTGGGTGTTATGGTTTTGTGATTTTTTGTTGTCGGTATTCCACATCATTACATCATGTAAGGTACGGGCAGTTAAAGAGTTAATTCCCTGGTTACTGCAAACTACCTTTTTTGGTGTGGCCCTCTGAGGGGGAGGGGAGGAGGTGCACTGCCCAGGGGTCTTTGCGTTAGAGGGGGTGGGGAAGCCGCGTGGGAGACGCGGGGTCTGTTCTTTCCAGCCCGGCGGAGAAAGCACGTGGTCCTCCTGCAGTTTACTGTGTAAGATTTTCAGCCTGTAAACCCTCTATCATAATTCTACTAGCCTCATTTTGATATATTTAGTAAAATTAGTTGTTCCTCCTCAGATCGGTGCCGCTGTTTTTGTGTTAGATCCGTCTACGGGTCCCCCTCTTCCCTTTGGTTTTCCCAGGTTGTGGCTCCGCGGCTTCTCTGCCGCTTTAGCCGCCGGACCCCTCCGGGGGTGGGGGGGGGCGGCCCCTACTCGCCGGCAATTTTCTTTTTCCTTCCTCTTTTCTCGTTTTTTTTCTTTCGGGCCTGTCCCCCTTGTCACGGACACAGACCCTTAGATAATACCGTGACAAATATTGGTGGAGAATGCGGGCAATAGATCTGCTTTCAATTTTTGGAATGATGCATAAAGGATTAATGGTAATCATGTTCCTCGGAACATACTGGTTTCTGGTTAAGGCTATCATGTTCTGTGTTGGAGTTGTGTGTACATATAGCTACATAATGGCGCTGATGGAGATACCGGCCTGGTGCTTGTACCTCCCGGAGGGAGTGGCTAGTTTTACAAACAGCACCGTGGTGAGGCTGGCTTCCAGCTTCTCCCCTCAGTTCCTTATGCACCCTTGGAATTTCAATCTAGCAATTGTGATACCAATTGCTTTGAATGTTTTCCTCCTAATAATAATTTACATTATGTGGAGGAAACTCTCCCCAAAACCGGAAAATGCTGAGTGGCAGGGAATATGGAGAGGCCTAGGGAAGACCTTAGAAACATGGGGACCCCC